>NC_091467.1:4575045-4875045 GCF_027789765.1 Dendropsophus ebraccatus
CGAACTTGTTGACATATCTTGTGAGTCACTGTGATCGGAGTAAATTCCATTGCTAACAAAGGTGACATTCTGTGAACTCGTCCTGCCAGATTCCATTGTGCTGTAAGGTGGGAACGTTCATGAGCGCAACGTCTGGAGAGGCGGCACTGCCCCCTGGTGGCTGAGCCCCACACTGTCCGCTGGTGGCTGAGCCCTTTACTCCTGGTGGCTGAGCCCCTCACTGCCCCCTGGTGGCTGAGCCCCACACTGTCCGCTGGTGGCTGAGCCCTTCACTGCCCCCTGGTGGCTGAGCCCTTCACTGCCCCCTGCTGGCTGAGCCCCTCACTGCCCCCTGGTGGCTGAGCCCCTCACTGCCCCCTGGTGGCTGAACCCCACACTGTCCGCTGGTGGCTGAACCCTTTACTCATGGTGGCTGAGCCCCTCACTGCCCCCTGGTGGCTGAGCCCCTCACTGCCCCCTGGTGGCTGACCCCTTCACTGCCCCCTGGTGGCTGAGCCCCACACTGCCCCCTGGTGGCTGAGCCCCACACTGCCCCCTGGTGGCTGAGCCCCACACTGCCCCCTGGTGGCTGAGCCCCTCACTGCCCCCTGGTGGCTGAGCCCCACACTGCCCCCTGGTGGCTGAGCCCCACACTGTCTGCTGGTGGCTGAGCCCTTTACTCCTGGTGGCTGAGCCCCTCACTGCCCCCTGGTGGCTGAGCCCCTCACTGCCCCCTGGTGGCTGAGCCCCTCACTGCCCCCTGGTGGCTGAGCCCTTCACTCCTGGTAGCTGAGCCCCTTACTGCCCCCTTGGTGACTGAGCCCCTCACTGCCCCCTAGTGGCTGAGCCCCTCAGTGCAGTCACTTCAGGCCAGGCATTTATCTGGTAGCTGTGACATCTGTGCGGTCAGTGCTCGTAGACAGACACCACTTCATGGTGTGGAATCTGGATAGGTGCAAAGTCCTGACCCAGTAATGCTAGAAAAGCCACAGGTTCTCAGGACTAGTAATGTAGTATGCTATGACATTCATCCACCATGGACCAAAGCTTTAAACCGCTGGATGCCAGGGAGCTGGGATACCCCATCGCTGGATGCCAGGGAGCTGGGCTACCCCACCACTAGGTGCAAGGGAGCTAGGGTACCCCACCACTAGATGCAAGGGAGCTAGGGCACCCCACTTCTGGATGCCAGGGAGCGGGGGCACCCCAACGCTGGATGCCAGGGAGCGGGGGCACCCCAAAGCTGGATGCCAGGGAGTTGGGGCACCCCACTGCTAGACGCCAGGACACTAATCCCCTTGACCTCCCCCAATAGCAGCAAAGGGAAAGCATGGAAGACAAATAAGATGAGAGGTATATTTATAAGTAATGCAGAGTATAAGTGGATGTTTGGACTGTCTCTATGTAAAGGATTCATGGGATAACCCCTTTACTCCGCTTTCCAAGAACTTTAGAGAATGCGGGGTTAAGAAGCCTCAGTTCACAAGGCAAGTCCTGACGTGAGATGTGAACGCGCACACTGCTGGCCGGACCATAGGATTTCTTCTAAAAAGTGTTTACCAATCTACTATATAACACTGTGGACCCCCATCTGTTTGGTCATGTCGGCAAACAGCAGTGGGAAAGAACGGCTTCCTGTGGGCTATGGGTTAAAAAACTACCGAACCCTGTTATCTTCTTGTGTACACATAACACACACATTATCATCAACTAAAATATCTGAGAATATATATATATACACACATATACACACAGTATACACACACACAAACACACGTGTATATCTTTATATATCTTTTAAAAAGAACGCAAGAGGCAAGAAGAGGAGACCATAAAGGGTTAAATGCGGTTAAATCTAATACAAAATTTCAAATACTCTGCCCTCTAGAGGCCAAGGTGGGTAACTGCAGCAACTTCCTGTAATGGGACTGAGATTCTATGTTGTTTTTTTGGGAGTTTCTAATCGTATTTACCCAATTCTGTGTGCGGGAAGGCAGAACATGTGGGCGACAATCCTTCTCCCCCATCCGGCACCCATCAGGCTTCCACACCCAATTCTGGCCCTGTTTTCATGCAGGGTTGGTAGTGGTTTTAGTAGCTGCGTTTCTTCAGGGCATGTTTACTATTATAAGCCATGTGAAAAATGTAAAAAAATTTGAAAAAAATGACAAAAAAGCAACAAACACAAACAGACACACACACACGCACACATAATATACCCCTGACATTTCGGGTGTGTTCACATGCTGCAAATCTGTAGGCAAGAGAGGGCAGGTGGCATGGCGGTAAGTAGCTGCTGGATGTCACTACAACATCCTGCAGCCATACGCCATTGTGTGTGAGCGTGTTGTAACATCTTAAACCGCACCCCTTTCTTACTAAGTCCCGACCCACAGTCATATGGGGCACTTAATGGGTCAGTCCTGTTATGGGGGACCATTGGCAGCTCATGCTGGTCGGTCAGATTACCAAGGCGACTGTACAACAGCCGGCGAGCCCTATAGTAAATAATAGTGCTAGTCCATGTCAGGGTCACCCCGATGTGCTGCGTCCCCCCATGCTGGCTCTCTATAACCGGCCTGATACTTCAGTAAACATGTGAATCCACCCGGAATCCTCATATCAGAAATATGGCGGACGGTAAAGGTTTCTTGCTGCCATCCTCCATAGTTTTTGGATCAGGATTGTCAGTACTGAAAACGTTTATTACACTGAATCTGAAAACCACTCTATAATCCATGAAGCAATAAGGCGACAATCTAGGGGCGGATGTGACAATAGGACGTTATTTTGGGCCTCAGGATTGGGGGTCAGGAGATCAGTGGGCCGCTGTGGGCATAGCCTGTGTTTAGTAGCTGTGCCCCTCCGGGGTAATACGGCTCTGGCATTTCCTGCTCATCTCAGTGAGCGGCGGCCGCCTGTGTCCTTCCCACCCTATCACTGGATGGACACAAATAACCCGGACACACGCTTGTATCACAGGGAACGACGTATACATTGTTCTAAGCTCGGAGATAAGCATCGGCCTTCACGTCCAGGACACAATGCACAAATTATATAAGGAAACAGCTCAGATCACTACATGACTAATAGTTACATAAAGATAATGCTGATGTTATGTAACCTGACTCCTAGGACATACAGTGTCAGATTAACAGATTGCACAGACTAATGGACGTCCATGAACAATACAGGAGGTGACGTAACCTCCACTTACAGTTCCTGCTTACAACATCCATGCTTACTGTAAGTGAATGGAAGCCTTTTCCCTGATATAAAGATATAACATGTCACACTACAATGAAGCCAGGCTACATAGTGCTATAAACCCAGAAGCACAATCCTGTCCGGCATTGTGGATTTGTTATAATGTATCAGTCCAGCACCTGAAGAGTTCAAAAACTTAGGGAGAAGTCAAAAGTTCTGATCAGTTTGGGTCTGGGTGTTAAGACCAATGGCTGTAACAAGCAAGGGGAAGTGCAGGGCCGAGCTTCTCCCCCATAGACGTACATTATGCCACCATTCTTGTCTTGTCACACACAGTTGGGGGGGCTCTCACTCTAGCGATCGGATCGGTCTGAACACCCCGACTCTGACTGATCAAAACTTTTTGACACTTCAGCGATCGGATCGGTCTGAACACCCCGACTCTGACTGATCAAAACTTTTTGACACTTCAGCGATCGGATCGGTCTGAACACCCCGACTCTGACTGATCAAAACTTTTTGACACTTCAGCGATCGGATCGGTCTGAACACCCCGACTCTGACTGATCAAAACTTTTTGACACTTCAGCGATCGGATCGGTCTGAACATCCCGACTCTGACTGATCAAAACTTTTTGACACTTCCTTTGCTTAGGCCCCATTGAAGTGACAATTCTGGGTCCTCACCACTGGTATATAATGACATTCTGCTGTATACCTTATCATTTCCATGAGATTATACATATATTATCTATTTATACAATCTATTCTCTTTGCATTATTACCATATTTTTATTTACCACAACTAAACTATATATAAGTGTATATAGCAGACCACAAACAGTCTCCTATGTACGGTCTGTTAAACATTACGAATATGTCACGGTATACATCAGAATCCACGAGTTTGCAGAACTATACCAAACTAGAACTAGACCAAAAAGTTGATGTGAATAGAGCCAGAGACTAATACATTGTAAAAACCTGTGAACAGAACCGGGTTAGAACCAGCTATTGTCTCTGTTGTCCTCCATCTTCAGCGCTGGGGTCCCCCCCCCACCCGTACGTTTCAGCTCATTTAATAGTCTTCTTTGTGAACATGTTCTGGGTCTCATCTTAAAGACGTTCTCCTCCCTTGTTTCCTTCATGATTCGTCCGGCGCCCTCCCGTGAGATGCTGGCAGAATATGAAACGCCTCTGCAGATGGCGGCAAAGCACATGGCTCCGGGATCTGAAGCTCTGGTGACTTTCTCATAGACGGGAGGAGATCAATGTGACCTGAGCAATGAGAAAACCACAAGAGGGGCCATGTGTCATCTGTGCTGAAAATGACCTCTCAATACCAGCCGCTATTCACATTCCCCCATGCTAAGGAAGCCCCCGGCAGCTGGGAGCGAACACTGTGTAGGAAGGATGGCGGGTAAGAAATGCCTAATATACTGTCATGAAGTGCAGACTCCATGGCTTTGCCCTCCACACTTCCCCTGCCTGTTTATAGAGAAAGCCGCTGCCTGACAGTAACCAATGTTGTTTCTCCGAAGAAGCTGATCTGACACTCGGTAACCCACAGAAAGGATGAAAAATTATCTGTTGTCAGTGACCAAAGGTGCCAGAGAGAGCAGAGCCGCCATCCATACATACGGAGGAGGGCCGTATGACAGAGGAAGTGGCTAGCCTCTCCTCCTATGCGATTACAATAGCTTCTGCATCTGCCCCAGCACCACTTCTCACTTTGCAGCATATGTTTTAGAGAAGTAAAGCAAGCTACCCCGAGGGAACACTCAAACGTTCCATAGCTGCAACAGCACAATGGATGTGCATCACCAGTTGTCCGCAATGCACGGACCTACTCATAGAAAAACAGTCAATTGTGGGTCCATACTAGGACCTTCCAGTTTTGTTTTTTTTTGCGATACGGAACATGGCTCGATAAAATATATAGATGTGGTCTGTAGTCTACGAAACGTGTGAAGACAACCTAGTGGTAAGCTGACATAGCGCATCTAACAGGCTGAATACAACGATTTCCAGAGAAATACACAGGTCTGCGTCAGAACACACAACTCATGGAAAACACGCCAGTGAAGAGACATAATACTTTTTTATGTAGTTTAAAGTGACTCTGTACCCACAATCTGACCCCCCAAACCACTTGTACCTTCGGATAGCTGCGTTTAATCCAAGATCTGTCCTGGGGTCCGTTCGGCAGGTGATGCAGTTATTGTCCTAAAAAACAACCTTTAAACTTGCAGCCCTGTGCCCAAAGGGAGTATCTGTGCCCTAACTATGCACCATCCCTCCATCCCTCCTCCCACCATCTTCATCATTAGGAAAGCCACTGGAATATTTTCTCCTGTCTGAACATTGCACAGGTGCCTTAACGATCCAGCCCATGTGCCAGGCTGCCACAGGTGGGGAATAGGAGACAATCTGCCTGGAGCATTCCTAATGATGAGGAGGGACAGAGAGGGTGTGCCAGCCTAATGCATACACAATCTAAGCTATGCCTGTTGGGCACAGGGCTGCCAGTTTAAAAGTTGTTTTTTAGGACAATAACTGCATCACCTGCCGAACCGCAGGACAGATCATGGATTAAAAGCAGCTATCCGAAGGTACAAGTGGTTTGGGGGGGACAGATTGTGGGTACAGAGTCGCTTTAAAACAGCTGTGTAAAAGTACAGGCGGTCTGAATAATATCCCAATATGATTATTCCTCTGATTTCCAATCCACAAAAACCATGTATAAATGCAGTGACCAGCAGAGGGCACCAACATCCAGCCAGAGGGATGGAGACTGCTGAATCGCCTCCTAAATGGCAGTGACCGGCAGAGGGCGCCAACATCCAGCCAGAGGGATGGAGACTGCTGAATCGCCTCCTAAATGGCAGTGACCGGCAGAGGGCGCCAACATCCAGCCAGAGGGATGGAGACTGCTGAATCGCCTCCTAAATGGCAGTGACCAGCAGAGGGCGCCAACATCCAGCCAGAGGGATGGAGACTGCTGAATCGCCTCCTAAATGGCAGTGACCAGCAGAGGGCGCCAACATCCAGCCAGAGGGATGGAGACTGCTGAATCGCCTCCTAAATGGCAGTGAAGACGCAGCACTTACCACAATGTCACAAACACTGTAGTATGACTGCAACATGTGAAAAATACACCCTGAGGGGCCATTCACACTAAGCAATAGTGACCAAGGTTCAAGCGGAGTACGCGCAGCAGATGCTGCTTGAAATTCGCCTGACCCATTGAAACAATGGGACAGGTGGAACTTTAAGCAGCATCCGCGGCGCCGACTACGCATGAAATTCCGTCACTTTTGATCAATGTGAACAGGAACCTAGATATCTGACTCAAATAACTAAACATGGCCTTATAGATGAGGAACTCACCCTGGTCAAAGGTTCTGTATGACGGGATGGGGGGGGGCTTTCCTGTGACCCTCAGGACAACATAAACGAGGAGACGGCTATCACCAGGACACAGATATAGCAGAGCTCACCCCTGAAATAAAGAGAATATTGTGATGTGGAGTCATTTACACAGTAATACACCTCATAGTCACACAGCACCCAACAAGGTCCTGTCTACTATAACCTCTCTCTAACCTCAGGACAGTAAAGTGGTACCTTGGTTTAAGAGCTCACAGGTTTTTTTTAAATTGTAACCTGGTGTAAGAGCATTGCTTAGGTGTAAGAGCTCCCTGTACTGGGTGGGAGGGGGAGTGGGGGAGGGGCATGGTCTGCAGCACTGGACGCTAAACCCAGAAAGTCTCCCTCACCTTCCAAATCATAGCAGATCCACTTCAGGCTGGGGCTTCCATCAGGGGACAGGACTGTGGAGGTAATCCCCTCATAGCTGTAACCCCTCTCTCCCCGGACAGAGAGTGCTGCTGTACTGTGCCCACATCTGCCCTGCTCATTCCTTCATGCTCCCTGCAGTCTCTGTCAGCCCTTGTGTTTCCCATCCTCTCCATTCCTACTATAATCTGCCTGCACTTACACTCAGCTATACACACTGCCGCTATAATGTGCCTGCACTTACACTCAGCTATACACACTGCTGCTATAAATTGTCTGCACTTACACTCAGCTATACACACTGCTGCTATAATGTGTCTGCACTCACACTCAGCTATACACACTGCTGCTATAATGTGTCTGCACTCACACTCCCAGCAGGCATACGGTGTTGTGTGGATGGGCCGGGGAAGCAACAGGCGTGTAACAGGGGAAATGAGCGGAATAGGGAGCAGAGAGGCGATACGGTAAGAAAATTCTGTCACAGGGGGAAATGAGGGGTCGGAGATTTGATCAATTCTGTAGGGAAATTATGGAACGGCGCGGTCATTTCATCATTTCCCGGGATTTGATCAAATCCCTGATTCTATCATTTCACAGCAACATATATATATATATAACTGATCCTGAGTTACCTCCTGTATTATACCCCAGAGCTGCACTCACTATTCTGCTGGTGGGGTCACTGTGTATATACATTACATTACTGATCCTAAGTTACATCCTGTATTATACCCCAGAGCTGCACTCACTATTCTGCTGGTGAGGTCACTGTGTACATACATTACATTACTGATCCTGAGTTACATCCTGTATTATACTCCAGAGCTGCACTCACTATTCTGCTGGTGGGGTCACTGTGTGCATACATTACATTACTGATCCTGTACTGATCCTGTGTTATACCCCAGAGCTGTAGTTATTGTAGATTAAACTCTCTGCAGCTCACAGTGTATTATACTTGATCTATTACTATCACCACTGGCCGCCATGTTCCCGGGGGCTGCTCTTTTTTCCTCACATGGATAGTATCCGCAGGTCACCATTATCCTCACAGTCTGAGGAGACGTGGCTGCTAGGCTCGGCCGTTTGGCGCCACCTTGTGTGGAGACTCCCGGCATGCCCCGCGGCCGCCCCGGAGGTTCCTGTGAGGTGAGCTCCCGGCATGCCCCGCGGCCGCCCCGGAGGATCCTGTGAGGTGAGCTCCCGGCATGCCCCGCGGCCGCCCCGGAGGATCCTGTGAGGTGAGCTCCCGGCATGCCCCGCGGCCGCCTTTGAGGCGTGAGGGTGTGAGGTGATGACAGGAGTTCTAGGGTTCGGATATCTGGTTATATCTGGAGACAGTCAGCAAGGAGGGCATAAAGCTTTCTATAGAGTCCTTTTACTGAGGTTACAGCCCTGGACATTTGGGTTTAAAAAAAAAAGAAAACAGAATAAAGCAAGTTAGTAGCTGAGTGTGAACACAGACGTAACACTGCTGCGCCCCAGTGTGCACAGGCGAGCCCGGCCGCCATGTATATCACATTCACTGTCCTATCAGGCCGTGTTCACACAGAGGGGTGTTTTTGGAGTTTGTCAGGTAAAAGCCGCCATCGGTGTCAGCGGATTATGGATCGTGCGTGGTGGCATTTCCCCCCATCTGTATATAATACCGCCACCTCTGTGTCACAGCCTGCGGCCATTGTCCACTAACAGTGCTCAGTTGCATTGAAGTGAATAGGACAACGGCCATGGTGTATATACACTGTATACACTCCGGCCGTTGTTCACTGTGGCCACAGAAATAACTGATAGGCCTATTTCCTGCGGCCACAGTTACCATAGCAGATAGGCTGTGTTCACGGCCCAGCCGTACTTTACACTGTAGTCAATGGTAAATTGGAGTGCGGGCACACCTGGATGTACAGCGGAATTAAAGTTACATGATGTTAACATCATGAGGCCATGTTCCCACTGCATGAGACACCGGCCGTTCTGTGACCCGGCCAGATCCCAGAACAGCCGGTGTCAGAGGAGATCATCCTGGCCGATACTGCAGTACCGGCCAGATGATCTTCACTTTTGCTCAATTGGGATGCGGGCGCATCTGTGGAGCATATTTCGTTCCAGGATGGCGCTTGTAATCCAAATCACTGATCTGCAGACAATTGGCTCCGCACCCCAAAAATAATGATTTTTTTTATTCTGAATAATGGGTAAAATAAATGAAACAAACCTTTAGAAACCTGAGTCTGTCATGTGATAAGTTACTGTACAGTATAGCAATCAGCATGTGGTGTATAATGTATAGTAACTGTATAACCCTGATAACACTGCAACTGGGTATGTGATATATAAGTTACTGTACAGTATAGCAGCATGTGGTGTATAATGTATAGTAACTGTATAACCCTGATAACACTGCAGCTGGATATGTGATATATGTTACTGTACAGTATAGCAGCATGTGGTATATAATGTATAGTAACTGTATAACCCTGATAACACAGCAGCTGGATATGTGATATATAAGTTACTGTACAGTATAGCAGCATGTGGTGTATAATGTATAGTAACTGTATAACCCTGATAACACAGCAGCTGGATATGTGATATATGTTACTGTACAGTATAGCAGCATGTGGTATATAATGTATAGTAACTGTATAACCCTGATAACACAGCAGCAGCTGAATATGTGATATATAAGTTACTGTACAGTATAGCAGCATGTGGTATATAATATATAGTAACTGTATAACCCTGATAACACTGCAGCAGCTGGATATGTGATATATAAGTTACTGTACAGTATAGCAGCATGTGGTATATAATGTATAGTAACTGTATAACCCTGATATCACAGCAGCTGTATATGTGATATATAAGTTAGTGTACAGTATAGCAATCAGTATGTGGTATATAATGTATAGTAACTGTATAACCCTGAAAACATAGCAGCTGGATATGTGATATATAAGTTACTGTACAGTATAGCAGCACGTGGTATATAATGTATAGTAACTGTATAACCCTGATAACACTGCAGCTGGATATGTGATATATAAGTTACTGTACAGTATAGCAGCATGTGGTATATAATGTATAGTAACTGTATAACCCTGATAACACAGCAGCTGGATATGTGATATATAAGTTACAGTACAGTATAGCAGCATGTGGTATATAATGTATAGTAACTGTATAACCCTGATAACACAGCAGCTGGATATGTGATATATAAGTTAGTGTACAGTATAGCAGCATGTGGTATATAATGTATAGTAACTGCATAACCCTGATAACACAGCAGCAGCTGCATATGTGATATATAAAAGTTACTGTACAGTATAGCAATCAGCATGTGGTATATAATGTGTAGTAACTGTATAACCCTGATAACACAGCAGCTGGATATGTGATATACAAGTTACTGTATAGTAAAGCAGCATGTGGTGTATATTGTGTAGTAACTGTATGACCCTGGTAACAGCAGCTGGATATGTGATGTATGTTACTGTACAGTATAGCAGCATGTGGTATATATTGGATAGTAACTGTATAACCCTGATAACACAGCAGCTGGATATGTGATATATAAGTTACTGTACAGTAAAGCAGCATGTGGTATATAATGTATAGTAACTGTATAACCCTGATAACACTTCAGCAGCTGGATATGTGATATATATACGTTACTCTACAGTATAGCAATCAGCATGTGGTATATAATGTACAGTAACTGTATAACCATAATAACACAGCAGCTGGATATGTGATATATAAGTTACTGTACAGTATAGCATTATGTGGTATATAATGTATAGTAACTGTATAACCCTGATAACACTGCAGCTGGATATGTGATATATAAGTTACTGTACAGTATAGAAATCAGCATGTGGTATATAATGTATAGTAACTGTATAACCCTGATAACACAGCAGCAGCTGGATATTTGATATATAAGTTACTGTACAGTATAGCAATCAGCATGTGGTATATAATGTATAGTAACTGTATAACCCTGATAACACAGCAGCAGCTGGATATGTGATATATAAGTTACTGTACAGTATAGCAGCATGTGGTATATAATGTATAGTAACTGTATAACCCTGATAACACAGCAGCTGAATATGTGATATATAAGTTACTGTACAGTATAGCAATCAGCATGTGGTGTATAATGTATAGTAACTGTATAACCCTAATAACACAGCATCTGGATATGTGATATATAAGTTACTGTACAGTATAGCAGCATGTGGTATATAATGTATAGTAACTGTATAACCCTGATAACACAGCAGCTGGATATGTGATATATAAAAGTTACTGTGCAGTATAGCAATCAGCATGTGGTATATAATGTATAGTGACTGTATAACCCTGATAACACAGCAGCTGGATATGTGATATATAAGTTACTGTATAGTATAGCAATCAGCATGTGGTATATAATGTATAGTAACTGTATAACCCTGATAAAACAGCACCAGCTGGATATGTGATATATAAGTTACTGTACAGTATAGCAATCAGCATGTGGTATATAATGTATAGTAACTGTATAACCCTGATAACACAGCAGCAGCTGAATATGTGATATATAAGTTACTGTACAGTATAGCAATCAGCATGTGGTATATAATGTATAGTAACTGTATAACCCTGATAACACAGCAGCTGGATATGTGATATATAAGTTACTGTACAGTATAGCAATCAGCATGTGGTATATAATGTATAGTAACTGTATAACCCTGATAACACAACAGCAGCTGGATATGTGATATATAAGTTACTGTACGGTATAGCAGCATGTGGTGTATAATGTATTGTAACTGCATAACCCTGTTAACACAGCAGCAGCAGCTTTTAGATACAGGATGGAGCTGCAGATCCCCACAATGCAGGAGCGTAGTACAACAGGCTAGAATAGAGAAGCAGGGCTGTTGTCAGAGGTCTGTGTGGTCACATGACAGCAATGGGGAAGTGGTGTGTTCAGCATGGGCCAATCAGAAAGTGGGAATGACAGCTGTGCAGAAGGACAGAGACAGAAACTTTTCTATACAGCAGTGTGAATGGCTGAGTGTAAGTGCAGGCACATTATAGCAGCTGAGTGTAAGGGCAAAACACAGTAATCACTGAACTCAAGGAGATCAGTGAAAAAACTCCAATGAAGTACTCAATCAAGAGTCTCCACTGATGCCCCCAAAAATTTAAATATGCAAAACAAGAGTCCGTGGAACCTCGGTTGCGAGTCTAAAAACACGGGATAGCCAGATATCTCTAGCCTGTTGCCACGGGGTGCCTCCATGATGGGGAGAGCACCACACCACCCTGATAGGTAATTCCTAAAGTCCCACTCAGTTGTGAGTATTGGAACATAAATAGGGAAATACCAGGGTGGCCCCTTTTTTGTCAATGTCTAACTCAAGCTATGAGTATTGCGATTATGACAAGGGCTTGCCAAGGCAGGCCTCCATCCACAGACAGCCGCTTCAAGGTATTTTATTTATCAGGGAGCTGTGGTGCTCTCCCCATCATGGAGGCACCCCGTGGCAACAGGCTAGAGATATCTGGCTATCCCATGTTTTGAGACTCGCAACCGAGGCTCCACGGACTCTTGTTTTGCATATTTGAGTGTATGTGCAGGCACAATATAGCAGAAATGGAGAGGATGGGAAACACAAGCGATAACAGAGACTGCAGGAAGGAATGAGCAGGGTATTGCGTGAGCATAGTATAGCAGCACTCTGTCCAGGGAAAGAGGGGTTACAGCCTAAAGTGCATTTGCTATTATTTTAAAGGGGTACTCCGGCAGGGGGGGCTGAGTCGGGGGAAGAGGTGGCTGAGGGCAACAACGTCTTCTCACCTCCTTGGTTCCAGCGGCGGGTCCCGTATTGTGGCACTCCGGTCCCCGCTGCCCAGGGAGAGTGGGGGAGGGGTATTGTCTGCACCGGGTGGTCTACAGCACTGTACTTTGACCTAGGAAGTCTCCCCGTCTCCCCCACCTTCCAAATCATAGCAGATCCACTTCAGGCTGGGGCTTACATCAGGGACAGAACCGTGGAGGGAATCTCTTCATAGCTGTAACTCCTCTCTCCCCGGACAGAGAGTGCTGCTATACTGTGCCCACATATGCCCTGCTCATTCCTTCACACACCCTGAAGTCTCTGTCAATCCTTGTGTTTCCCAAGCTCTCCATTCCTGCTATACTGTGCCTGCACTTACACTCGGCTATACACACTGCTGCTATAATATGTCTGCACTCACACTCAGCTATACACACTGGTGCTATAATGTGCCTGCACTTACACTCAGCTATACACACTGGTGCTATAATGTGCCTGCACTTACACTCAGCTATACACACTGCTGCTATGATGTACCTGCACTTACACTCAGCTATACACACTGCTGCTATGATGTACCTGCACTTACACTCAGCTATACACACTGCTGCTATAATGTGCCTGCTTTAGTTTCTGTCACTGTTCCTGATTGGTCCATGCTATACATAATACACCACATGCTGATTGCTATACTGTACAGTAACTTATATATCACATATCCAGCTGCTGTGTTATCAGGGTTATACAGTTACTATACATTATATACCACATGCTGCTATACTGTACAGTAACTTATATATCACATATCCAGCTGCTGTGTTATCAGGGTTATACAGTTACTATACATTATATACCACATGCTGCTATACTGTACAGTAACTTATATATCACATATCCAGCTGCTGTGTTATCAGGGTTATACAGTTACTATACATTATACACCACATGCTGCTATACTGTACAGTAACTTATATATCACATATCCAGCTGCTGTGTTATCAGGGTTATACAGTTACTATACATTATACACCACATGTTGCTATACTGTACAGTAACTTATATATCACATATCCAGCTGCTGTGTTATCAGGGTTATACAGTTACTATACATTATATACCACATGCTGCTATACTGTACAGTAACTTATATATCACATATCCAGCTGCTGTGTTATCAGGGTTATGCAGTTACTATCTATATCATAAAAATCAAAGTCTGCCTGTCTGTCTGTCCTCTATAGACTTCCAAACGCCTGAACCGTTTGACCCCAAATTTGGCCCACAGATACATTGGGTGCCCGGGAAGGTTACTGCGAAGGTCCCGTCCCCGCCAGATGTACAGGAGGGGAGGGGGAGGGGAAAGAGAGGCGCCCCATAGAGATGAATGGGAAAATCTCCTCACTGCAAACACAGGTGATATAATTAGCTGCAGCAGACACGGCAGTTGGAGCCTTAGCAACCAATAGGATTACTGCTTTCATTGTCACAGGGAGCAATGGTTGCTAGGGAAGCTGCCTCACAACATCCACAGAAATAACTGGTAGACCCCCTACTCCAACTATACAGTACATGTATACAGGACCCCCTACTCCATCTATACAGTACATGTATATACAGGACCCCCTACTCCATCTATACAGTACATGTATACAGGACCCCCTACTCCATCTATACAGTACATGTATATACAGGGCCCCCTACTCCATCTATACAGTACATGTATACAGGACCCCCTACTCCATCTATACAGTACATGTATATACAGGACCCCCTACTCCATCTATACAGTACATGTATATACAGGACCCCCTACTCCAACTATACAGTACATGTATATACAGGACCCCCTACTCCATCTATACAGTACATGTATATACAGGACCCCCTACTCCATCTATACAGTACATGTATATACAGGACCCCCTACTCCATCTATACAGTACATGTATATACAGGACCCCCTACTCCATCTATACAGTACATGTATATACAGGACCCCCTACTCCATCTATACAGTACATGTATATACAGGACCCCCTACTCCATCTATACAGTACATGTATATACAGGACCCCCTACTCCATCTATGCAGTACATGTATATACAGGACCCCCTACTCCATCTATACAGGACATGTATACAGGACCCCCTACTCCATCTATACAGTACATGTATATACAGGACCCCCTACTCCATCTATACAGTACATGTATATACAGGACCCCCTACTCCATCTATACAGTACATGTATATACAGGACCCCCTACTCCATCTATACACTACATGTATATACAGGACCCCCTACTACATCTATACAGTACATGTATATACAGGTCCCCCTACTCCATCTATACAGTACATGTATATGCAGGACCCCCTACTCCATCTATACAGGACATGTATACAGGACCCCCTACTCCATCTATACAGGTATACAGGACCCCCTACTCCATCTATACAGAACATGTATATACAGGACCCCCTACTCCATCTATACAGAACATGTATATACAGGACCCTCTACTCCATCTATACAGTACATGTATATACAGGGCCCCCTACTCCATCTATACAGTACATATATACAGGACCTCCTACTCCATCTATACAGTAGATGTATACAGGAGCCCCTACTCCATCTATACAGTACATGTATATACAGGACCCCCTACTCCATCTATACAGTACATGTATATACAGGACCCCCTACTCCATCTATACAGTACATGTATATACAGGGCCCCCTACTCCATCTATACAGTACATGTATATACAGGGCCCCCTACTCCATCTATACAGTACAGGTATACAGGACCCCCTACTCCATCTATACAGTACATGTATATACAGAACTCCCTACTCCATTTATACAGTACATGTATATACAGGACCCCCTACTCCATCTATACAGTACAGGTATATACAGGGCCCCCTACTCCATCCATACAGTACATGTATATACAGGACCCCCTACTCCATCTATACAGTACATGTATATACAGGGCCCCCTACTCCATCTATACAGTACATGTATATACAGGGCCCCCTACTCCATCTATACAGTACATGTATATACAGGGCCCCCTACTCCATCTATACAGTACATGTATATACAGGGCCCCCTACTCCATCTATACAGTACATGTATATACAGGACCCCCTACTCCATCTATACAGTACATGTATATACAGGACCCCCTACTCCATCTATACAGTACATGTATATACAGGGCACAACAGGTATACCAAACTGTGACTGGGTAACACTGCTACACCAGACCTGACCAATACCGCCATACTGTGCTGGATAACACTGTCATACCAGACCTCACCAATTCCGCCATACTGTGACTGGATAACACTGCCAGACCTGACCAATACCGCCATACTGTGACTAGATAACACCTCCATACCAGACCTGACCAATACCACCATACTGTGACTGGGTAACACCGCCACACCAGACCTTACCAATACCGCCATACTGTGACTGGATAACACTGCCACGCCAGACCTGACCAATACCGCCATACTGTGACTGGATAACACTACCATACCAGACCTGACCAATACCGCCATATTGTGACTGGATAACACTGTCATACCAGACCTTACCAATACCGCCATACTGTGACTGGATAACACTGTCATATAAGACCTGACCAATACCGCCATACTGTGAATGGATAACACTGCCACACCAGACCTGACCAATACCGCTATACTGTGCTGGATAACACTGTCATACCAGACCTGACCAATACCGCCATACTGTGACTGGATAACACTGCCATACCAGACCTGACCAATACCGCCATACTGTGCTGGATAACACTGTCATACCAGACCTGATCAATACCGCCATACTGTGACTGGATAACACCGCCATACCAGACCTGACCAATACCGGCAAACTGTGACTGGGTAACACCGCCACACCAGTCCTGACCAATACCACCATACTGTGACTGGATAACACCATCATATCAGACCTGACCAATACTGCCATACTGTGACTGGATAACACCGCTATACCAGACCTGACCAATACCACCATACCGTGACTGGATAACACCGCCACACCAGACCTGACCAATACCGCCATACTGTGACTGGATAACAACCCCATACCAGACATGACCAATACCGACACACTGTGACTGAATAACACTGCCATACGGGTAAATACAACCCTGCAGGTATACAGGACACTACAGGTATACAGGACCCCAAAACTATACACTACAAGTGCACGGGACCTCCACAAAACTATATACTACAGGTATACAGGACCCCAAACTTTACACTACAGGTACACAGGACCCCAAAACTATATACTACAGGTATACAGGACCTCCACCAACTATATACTTCAGGTATACAGGACCTCCACCAACTATATACTACAGGTATACAGGACCCCAAACTATACACTACAGGTATACAGGACCCCAAAACTATACACTACAGGTATACAGGAACTCCACCAATTATATACTACAGGTATATAGGACCCCAAACTATACACTACAGGTATACAGGACCTCAAAACCATACACTACAGGTATACAGGACCTACACCAACTCTATAATACAGGTATACAGCACCTTCACCAACTCTATACTACAAGTATACAGGACCCCAAATATACTACAGGTATACAGGAACTCTACCAGCTTTATACTACAGGTATATAGGACCCCAAACTATACACTACAGGTATACAGGACCTCCACCAACTCTATACTATAGTTATACAGGACCCTCAAACTATTTACTACAGGTATACAGAACCCCAAAACTATATACTACAGGTATACAGGACCTCCACCAACTATATACTTCAGGTATACAGGACCTCCACCAACTATATACTACAGGTATACAGGACCCCAAACTATACACTACAGGTATACAGGACCCCAAAACTATACACTACAGGTATACAGGAACTCCACCAATTATATACTACAGGTATATAGGACCCCAAACTATACACTACAGGTATACAGGACCTCAAAACCATACACTACCTCAAAACCATACACTACAGGTATACAGGACCTACACCAACTCTATGATACAGGTATACAGCACCTTCACCAACTCTATACTACAAGTATACAGGACCCCAAAAATACTACAGGTATACAGGAACTCCACCAGCTTTATACTACAGGTATATAGGACCCCAAACTATACACTACAGGTATACAGGACCTCCACCAACTCTATACTATAGTTATACAGGACCCTCAAACTATTTACTACAGGTATACAGAACCCCCGAACTATATACTACAGGTATACAAGACCTCCACCAATTATACACTACAGGTATCCAGGACCCTCAAACTATAAACTACAGGTATACAAGACCTCCACCAACTATACATTACAGGTATACAGCACCAACTATATACTACAGTTATACAGGACCCCCAAACTATACAGTACAGGTATACAGGACCTTCACCAACTGTACACTGCAGGTATACAGGACCTCCCTCAACTATACACTATAGGTATACAGCCCCCCCAACTATGCACTACAGATATGCGCGACCCCTAAAAACTATACATTGTGGGTATACAGAACCCCTCCAACTATGCACTACAGGTATACACTAATTCCACTGATTAACTCAGATGAAACAATACCTTTAGCTTGGCCTCCTGGGCACCTTAGAACAAATCTAATTAACACACTGACACTTTATACCCGGGCAGCGCCGGGTACATTTTCTAGTCTATATAATAAAAATCAAAGTCTGTCTTTCTGTCCTTCTGTCTGTCTGTCTGTCCCAAATAGACTTCCAAACGCCTGAACCGTTTGACCCCAAATTTGGCACACAGATACATTGGGTGTCCGGGAAGGTTATTGCGAAGGTCCCGTCCCCGCCAGATGTACAGGAGGGGAGGGGGAGGGGAAAGAGAGGCGCCCCATAGAGATGAATGGGAAAATCTCCTCACTGCAAACACAGGTGATATAATTAGCTGCAGCAGACACGGCAGTTGGAGCCTTAGCAACCAATAGGATTACTGCTTTCATTTTCACAGGGAGCAATGGTTGCTAGGGAAGCTGCCTCACAACATCCACAGTAATAACTGGTAGACCCCCTACTCCATCTATACAGTACATGTATACAGGACCCCCTACTCCATCTATACAGTACATGTATATGCAGGACCCCCTACTCCATCTATACAGTACATGTATACAGGACCTCCTACTCCATCTATACAGTACATGTATATACAGGGCGCCCTACTCAATCTATATAGTACATGTATATACAGGACCTCCTACTCCATCTATACAGTACATGTATATACAGGGCCCCCTACTCCATCTATATAGTACATGTATATACAGGGCCCCCTACTCCATCTATACAGTACATAAATATACAGGGCCCCCTATTCCATCTATACAGTACATGTATACAGGACCCCCTACTCCCATCTATACAGTACCCCCTACTCCATCTATACAGTACATGTATATACAGGAGCCCCTACTCCATCTATACAGAACATGTATATACAGGGCCCCCTACTCCATCTATATAGTACATGTATCTACAGGACCTCCTACTCCATCTATACAGTACATGTATATACAGGAGCCCCTACTCCATCTATACAGAACATGTATATACAGGACCCCCTACTCCATCTATACAGTACATGTATACAGGACCCCCTACTCCATCTATATAGTACATGTATATACAGGGCCCCCTACTCCATCTATAGAGTACATGTATCTACAGGACCTCCTACTCCATCTATACAGTACATGTATATACAGGGCCCCTACTCCATCTGTACAGTACATGTATATACAGGACCTCCTACTCCATCTATACAGTATATGTATATACAGGGCCCCCTACTCCATCTATACAGTACATGTATATACAGGGCCCCCTACTGCATCTATACAGAACATATATATACAGGACCCCCTACTCCATCTTTACAGTACATGTATACAGGACCCCCTACTCCATCTATACTGTACATGTATATACAGGACCCCCTACTCCATCTATACAGTACATGTATATACAGGGCACTACAGGTATAGCAAACTGTGACTGGATAACACTGCCACACCAGACCTGACCAATACCGCCATACTGTGCTGGATAACACTGTCATACCAGACCTGACCAAAATCACCATACTGTGACTGGATGACACTGCCACACCAGACCTGACCAATACCGCCATACTGTGACTGGATAACACTGCCATACCAGACCTAATCAATACTGCCATATACTGTGACTGGATAACACTGCCATACCAGACCTGATCAATACTGCCATATACTGTGACTCGATAACACTGCCATACCACACCTGACCAATACCGCTATACTGTGACTGGATAACACTGCAACACCAGACCTGACCAATACCACCAAACTGTGACAGGGTAAAACCGCCACACCAGACCTGACCAATACCGCCATACTGTGACTGGATAACACCATCATATCAGACCTGACCAATACCGCCATACTGTGACTGGATAACACTGCTATACCAGACCTGACCAATACCGCTATACTGTGACTGGGTAACACTGTCATAACACACCTGACCAATACCGCCATACTGTGACTGGATAACACTGTCATACCAGACCTGACCAATACCGCCATACTGTGACTGGATAACACTGCTATACCAGACCTGACCAATACCGCTATACTGTGACTGGGTAACACTGTCATACCAGACCTGACCAATACTGCCATACTGTGACTGGATAACACTGTCATACCAGACCTGACCAATACCGGCAAACTGTGACTGGGTAACACCGCCACACCAGACCTGACCAATACTGCCATACTGTGACTGGATAACGCCATCATATCAGACCTGACCAATACTGCCATACTGTGACTGGATAACACCGCTATACCAGACCTGACCAATACCACCATACCGTGACTGGATAACACCGCCACACCAGACCTGATCAATACCGCCATACTGTGACTGGATAACACCGCCATACCAGACATGACCAATACCGACACACTGTGACTGAATAACACTGCCATACGGCTAATACAACCCTGCAGGTATACAGGACACTACAGGTATACAGGACCCCAAAACTATACACTACAGGTGCACGGGACCTCCACAAAACTATATACTACAGGTAACAGGACCCCAAACTTTACACTACAGGTATAAAGGACCCCAAAACTATACACTACAGGTATACAGGACCTCCACCAACTATATACTTCAGGTATACAGGACCTCCACCAACTATATACTACAGGTATACAGGACCCCAAACTATACACTACAGGTATACAGGACCCCAAAACTATACACTACAGGTATACAGGAACTCCACCAACTAAATACTACAGGTATATAGGACCCCTAACTATACACTACAGGTATACAGGACCTCAAATCTATACACTACAGGTATACAGGACCTACACCAACTCTATAATACAGGTATACAGCACCTTCACCAACTCTATACTACAAGTATACAGGACCCCAAAGCTATATACTACAGGTATACAGGAACTCCACCAGCTTTATATACTACAGGTATATAGGACCCCAAACTATATACTACAGGTATACAGGACCTCCACCAACTCTATACTATAGTTATACAGGACCCTCAAACTATTCACTACAGGTATACAGGACCGCCGAACTATATACTACAGGTATACAAGACCTCCACTAATTATACATTACAGGTATCCAGGGCCCTTAAACTATAAACTACAGATATACAAGACCTCCACCAACTATACATTACAGGTATACAGCACCAACTATATACTACAGGTATACAGGACCTTCACCAACTGTACACTGCAGGTATACAGGACCTCCCTCAACTATACACTACAGGTATACAGCCCCCCCCAACTACACACTACAGGTATACAGGACCCCCCCAACTATACACTATAGGTATCCAGCCCCCCAACTATGCACTACAGATATGCGAGACCCCTAAAAACTATACATTGTGGGTATACAGAACCCCTCCAACTATGCACTACAGGTATACACTAATTCCACTGATTAACTCAGATGAAACAATACCTTTAGCTTGGCCTCCTGGGCACCTTAGAACAAATCTAATTAACACACTAACACTTTATACCCGGGCAGCGCCGGGTACATTTTCTAGTACATTATATACCACATGCTGCTATACTGTACAGTAACTTATATATCACATATCCAGCTGCTGCTGTGTTATCAGGGTTATACAGTTACTATACATTATACACCACATGCTGCTATACTGTACAGTAACTTATATATCACATATCCAGCTGCTGCGTTATCAGGGTTATACAGTTACTATACATTATATACCACATGCTGCTATACTGTACAGTAACTTATATATCATATATCCAGCTGCTGCTGTGTTATCAGGGTTATACAGTTACTATACATTATATACCACATGCTGCTATACTGTACAGTAACTTATATATCACATATCCAGCTGCTGCGTTATCAGGGTTATACAGTTACTATACATTATATACCACATGCTGCTATACTGTACAGTAACTTATATATCACATATCCAGCTGCAGTGTTATCAGGGTTATACAGTTACTATACATTATACACCACATACTGCTATACTGTACAGTAACTTATATATCACATATCCAGCTGCTGTGTTATCAGGGTTATACAGTTACTATACATTATACACCACATGCTGATTGCTATACTGTACAGTAACTTATATATCACATATCCAGCTGCAGTGTTATCAGGGTTATACAGTTACTATACATTATACACCACATACTGCTATACTGTACAGTAACTTATATATCACATATCCAGCTGCAGTGTTATCAGGGTTATACAGTTACTATACATTATATACCACATGCTGATTGCTATACTGTACAGTAACTTATAATGTGACAAATTCAGCTGCTTCTCATTTTTGTTTCATCTGTTTTACATGTTATTCAGAATAAAAAAAATTTGGGGATGTGGAACCAATTGTCTGCATTTTAATGGTTTCTTATGGGAAAATTTGCTTTGGTTTAAGAGTGATTTGGTTTACAAGCAAAGTCTTGGAACGAATTTTGCTCGTAATTCAAGGCACAACTGTGTGTGTTATACTCTGTAGGCAGCCAGTGATTGTGACCTCTGTATCTGCACTGTACTTTCATCTATCTATCAAAGCTGATATGTAGTTTCAGGTCTTAAGTTAAAGTAGTATCCACACAGGGGATGTTTCTAAGCCTGGCGTATCCTAACTTCTGTTATAACTTGTCTGACAATTTTCCCACCCTTTTTTGGGTGGAGGGATAGAAACCCTTTCCTCGAAGGGCCTGCTGTCCGTACGCCATGACATATGGTGGCACCCCTTTTTTTAATGATATGAACAGTCCCACTATGGACATTTACACCTGAGAATCCCCTCCTGTAGTCTACATGTTATTCAGCAGCCTGTAGCCCTCATTAACCCGCTCTCTCCCCTCACAGATCACTTCTTCTGAGTGAGAAGACGCGGCTATAGACCCCCTCGGTGGCCTTTGAGGTGGGCCCCATTGTCCATACAGAATCACACTTGGGAGCGGCCAGCTCCCGGTAAGTGATGGCATTTGCATTATGACTATGACCCTGGCAGTGAAAGGGTTTACTAGTGCAGAATAAATTCCTTTATAAGGATCGGGGGTGGGGGGGAGACTTATGTGTTTTTTTTCTTTTCTTGTGTCGTCTGTTTGTGATTAAGCATTGAGCAAAACCCAAGTAAATAGAGAAAAAACAATAATCATCCCGTCTGCCGTCTATTCGCCAGCAAGCACCATAGGCAGCGGCGGGCGCTCCTGACGGGTGACGGGGTCTGCTTATCCTAACAATTAGCAGCACTTTCCAGATTTAGGGGGAAGGAGGGATCCACAGAGGGGGTGCCTGCTAGTCCCATCAGGAGAAGGGAGTAGTGAGTGTGACAGAGGTGCAGAGTGAGCCCCCCTCCTCCTCCTCTTCCATCCTCCTCCTCCTCCTCGCCCTCCTCGTTCCCCCCATACCATGTACATTTCATAGAAGTGCCTCCTGCTTCTGACATGTGCTGAGCTGGCTTTCATGATAAGCTCTTATCTTCGGGCTGCATGTATGACCGCTCCAAATAAACAGCGCTCCGCCGGAGTACAGCCCCAGCCGGACACACGCTGAAGCCTTCACTCCGAGCGGTAAGTGGCCCTCACTGCCAGCATACGGGGCGCCGGATAGAGGGGGCTCCATTAGTATGAGCAGCGAGTAGCACCGGCCGCTCATGACCCAATTAAACACAGATGCAGTCAGAGGGGAGTAAGATGCAGCACCACCTTATAGCTAACACAGCTCTGCTTTACAGCACCACCTTATAGCTAACACAGCTCTGCTTCACAGTACCACCTTATAGCTAACACAGCTCTGCTTCACAGCACCACCTTATAGCTAACACAGCTCTGCTTCACAGCACCACCTTATAGCTAACACAGCTCTGCTTCACAGCACCACCTTATAGCTAACACAGCTCTGCTTCACAGCACCACCTTATAGCTAACACAGCTCTGCTTTACAGCACCACCTTATAGCTAACACAGCTCTGCTTTACAGCACCACCTTATAGCTAACACAGCTCTGCTTTACAGCACCACCTTATAGCTAACACAGCTCTGCTTTACAGCACCACCTTATAGCTAACACAGCTCTGCTTTACAGCACCACCTTATAGCTAACACAGCTCTGCTTCACAGCACCATCTGCTTGTTGTCAGAGAATGGCACCACTGCTCCCATCCGGAGGTTTGATCACAGGGATGATACTTTAGCGCGTTGTCCTCCAGATGTTGCAGTACTACATCTCTCATTGTGTCTTGACAGCCGGGATGTAGTTTTCAGTTGAGGAGCGGCGGGTTGCTTTGGCTGTCAGTGGTGATGAAAGTCGTATTGCAACATCTGTGGAGCTACACGTTACTTCATCCATCAGTGTATGATGGGAGTTGTAGCTTTATAACATCTGTAGAGCTACACGTTACTTCATCCATCAGTGTATGATGGGAGTTGTAGCTTTATAACATCTGTGGAGCTACATGTTACTTCATCTTTCGGTGTATGATGGGAGTTGTAGTTTTATAACATCTGTAGAGCTACATGTTACTTCATCTTTCGGTGTATGATGGGATTTGTAGTTTTATAACATCTGTAGAGCTACACATTACTTCATCCATCAGTGATGATGGGAGTTGTAGTTTTATAACGGTTGTAGGGCTACACGTTACTTTGCCTGTCGGTGTATGATGGGTGTTGTAGTTTTATAACCACAGAACATCCACAAGTTGGGACACAGAGTCTCCCTCTAGGACATGTGTAATACCTGTGTAATGATGTCAGGGTATAATGGGAGTTGTAGTCTAGTAACACACCAACTTACACTGTGATGAAGCAGACATCTGAGTACTCAGCTTCACTGATACACTGTAACAAACCATCATGAGAGGAGAGATGTAGTGCTGCTCACTACTGTCCAGACTGAATAGATAGGACGCTGGGAGGAGGACCACCGGTATCACTGGTCGCCGGTATCACTGGTCGCCGGTATCACTGGTCGCCTGTATCACTAGTCCCCTGTATCACTGGTCGCCGCTATCACTGGTCGCCTGTATCACTAGTCCCCTGTATCACTGGTCGCCTGTATCACTGGTCGCCTGTATCACTAGTCCCCTGTATCACTGGTCACCTGTATCACTGGTCGCCGCTATCACTGGTCGCCTGTATCACTAGTCCCCTGTATCACTGGTCACCTGTATCACTGGTCGCCGCTATCACTGGTCGCCTGTATCACTGGTCGCCGCTATCACTAGTCCCCTGTATCACTGGTCGCCGCTATCACTGGTCGCCTGTATCACTGGTCGCCTGTATCACTGGTCGCCTGTATCACTGGTCGCCTGTATCACTAGTCCCCTGTATCACTGGTCGCCTGTATCACTGGTCGCCTCTGAGTGGGATCAGCCAAGGCTTCCTAGGACATTGTGGTATCAGGACAGTAGATTACACTGGACCTGGTGCAAGTGTAGCAAACCCACAGCTGTGACAAGTCTTCTTGTGTTTTTCCCATTCACTGTCAGTGAACAGAGATCATAAACATGGGGAAGTGAGAATGTAGGAAACCCTGGATGTGTTATTATGCAGCAGAGGATGGGGCCATACTTTTAGATGGTACATAGAAGTACATTCTGCAAAAGCAGAGCTGCATCTGCAGAGCATTTCACTGACCGTCCCCATCACCCTGCTTCTGCAGAGCATGTCACTGACCGGCCTCATCACCCTACGTCTGCAGAGCATATCACTGACTGTCCCAATCACCCTGCATCTGCAGAGCATATTACTGACCGTCCCAAACACCCTGCATCTGCAGAGCATTTCACTGACCGTCCCTATCATCCTGCTTCTGCAGAGCATTTCACTGACCGTCCCCATCACCCTGCTTCTGCAGAGCATGTCACTGACCGGCCTGATCACCCTACGTCTGCAGAGCATATCACTGACTGTCCCAATCACCCTGCATCTGCAGAGCATATTACTGACCGTCCCAAACACCCTGCATCTGCAGAACATTTCACTGACCGTCCCTATCACCCTGCTTCTGCAGAGCCTTTCACTGACCGTCCCTATCACCCTGCTTCTGCAGAGCATTCACTGACCATCCCTATCACCCTGCATCTGCAGATCATTTTACTGACCGTCCCTATGACCCTGCATCTGCAGAGCATTTCACTGACCGTCCCTATCACCCTACGTCTGCTGGAGCATGTCACTGACCGTCCTCATCATCCTGCGTCTGCAGAGCATTTCACTGACTGTCCTCATCATTCTGCGTCTGCAGAGCATTTCACTGACCGTCCTCATCACCCTACGTCTGCAGAGCATGTCACTGACCGTCCCTATCACCCTGCGTCTGCAGAGCATGTCACTGACCGTCCTCATCACCCTGCGTCTGCAGAGTATTTTTCACTTGACCGTCCCTATTACCCTGTGTCTGCAGAGCATTTCACTGGCAGTCCTCATCACCCTGCGTCTGCAGAGTAATTCACCGACCGTCCGTATCACCCTGCGTCTGCAGAGCATGTCACTGACCTTCCTCATCATCTTCGTCTGCAGAGTATTTCACTGACCATCCTCATCATCCTGCATCTGCAGAGCATGTCACTGACCGTCCCCATCACCCTGCGTCTGCAGAGCATGTCACTGACCGTCCCTATCACCCTGCGTATGCAGAGCATTTCACCGACTGTCCTTATCACCCTTCGTCTGCAGAACATTTCACCGACTGTCCTTATCACCCTTCGTCTGCAGAGCATTTTATTGACCGTCCTCATCATCCTGCATCTGCAGAGCATTTCACCGACTGTCCTTATCACCCTTCGTCTGCAGAGTATTTCACTGACCATCCTCATCATAGTGGGCAGCACTGGTAATTGGGGCTGTGAGCAGGCAGCATGGGCAGGGGGAGTATCTGTTATTGAGTAGAGAGGAGGAGGAGCTGTGTGATGACGTCAGTGTTGCAGGTGCTCGGGGTCTGGGATTGTCGTACTCTGCAGATGGAAGCGATAGATATCGCCGGCATACATAGTGGAGTTGGTACCTCTATTGCACAGTGGTGGGGGTTCCTGCAGAACGTCTCACTGTGCTGTGCGATCTGCTGCGGTTGTAGTAACAGTCTTGGTTACCATCGCATAGTCTTCTAAGAATAGATTGTTATGTGAGAGACGCTCGCCGACACTTCATTCATTATCCCAGGATTTGTTTGCTTGAGGAATCTCATTGAGATGATGACTTGTTACTGCCGGGCAGTGAGAGCGATGTGACTGGAAGTGTGCCTATGGGCGAGGAAGGAAAACCGCCATATATGAGGCGCCTGACGGACCCCATAGACCCTTATCCATCGTTCATAGGAGATGTGTATGTGATTACAGAGGGGGTCTGAATGCTGGGACCCCCAGCCATCCCAAGAATCCTGAACATAACCCAGAATGCCCGATACCTGAGTACAGCACTTCTGTTAATAGGGGAGAGGTGTTCATGGTGATAGAGTTCCTTAAAGGCTACTAGCCGACCAACTTAAAGTGATACTATCACCCCCTTACCCTATGTACGGGCTTTACGGCAGTTGGGCTCATCTCCTATATGTACAGTGTCACCTGCGCGGGGCTTCACAGCATTTGAAAGTCCTGACAGGTGACACTGTCCATATAGGAGATGGGGCCTAACTGCCATGAAGCTCCACCCAGGTGGCACTGTCCATATAGGAGCTGGCCCAACTGCTGTGAAGCCCCGCCCAGGTGGCACTGTCCATATAGGGGATGGGGCCTAACTGCCATGAAGCTCCACCCAGGTGGCACTGTCCATATAGGAGCTGGCCCAACTGCTATGAAGCCCCGCCCAGGTGGCACTGTCCATATAGGAGCTGGCCCAACTGCTGTGAAGCCCCGCCCAGGTGGCACTGTCCACCTGATGAAATGAAGCTGTTTTATACCCATATTCCACCGGTCGTTAAGAGGAGCAAACGAGCACTCTCAGCACTCGTTTGCTCCTTGTTCCCCGCTCGCTGCCGCCGCTATTCAACGCGGCTGCAGCGAGCGGGTGAGTGCGGGGGGGGGGGCTGCCCGGGTGATCGCTGATCGTCCGGGCAGCCCAAAGGATACAGCAGCGTCTGCTGCCGATGCTCCTATTCAACGGAGCGACGGCAGCAGATTGTTGCTGTATCAGTCGCTTGTTTTTCAACATGTTAAAAACAAGCGACTGCAACGATCAGCTGACATGAACGATGTCGGCTGATCGTTGCACTCTATTCCACGGGGCGATTATCGGTCGTAGCGGCCGATATCGGCCGAATACGAACGACATTCGTTCCGTGGAATAGGGCCTTTAGAGCACAAGGAAGACACAGACAAGTGTTATACAGGTATATATCACATGTGCAGCGTCTAAGCTTGTGGATGGTGCCAACAACCCCACATAGAATAAGAGGATGACAGGATCACTTTAAGTGTATGGGGCCCCTGATGGCAGATGTTGGGAAAGAGAAAACTCGGCCATGTTGGCTTTAACTGTCTTGGCTTAAGTCTGTCAGCGGCTTAACCCAACATTGTTATACCAAAGCAAGAGCAGCACGGACATCACTAACCCCGATCACCACCTGCATCATCTGTCGGTAGACAGCCCCATACACCTTAGATTGACGGCTGGACTCGCGTTTGTCAGTGGGTCTAAGGTGTATTTGGACCTGTTCTTGTGGCCCTTTTGGGAAGCGAGTATCAGGGGCCCCTGTGCCGGTAGGTAATGCTCTTGTATACGGTGTCCTCCCAGTGCTGGATACAGGGACTGGCATTACTTATCCTATTACAGCTAATGCCTTGTTTGCCGGTGGGCTTAGTATTTGTAGCATTGGATAAATCCCACCAGATTTGTTTGCAAGATTTAAGCCAGGAAAAGTTTCTGTAGTTTGGCAGCTGCCACCAAGTGTCGCTTACCCGCCACAGCTCTGTGTGATGTGTGCCAGGCCCCCCCGACCGTTCCTAGGTCTTCTGTGCCAACATGAACAGAATTCACAGGCGAGCAGTAGAACTAGTGAATCGTCAGGGTGCGGCACCATCCGTCCTGCATAGTCGCATCAGTGTCAGCAGTCATGTACCATCCATAGATGAGACACGGCCCGTCAGGGTGCGGCACCATCCGTCCTGCATAGTCGTATCAGTGTCAGCAGTCATATACCATCCATAGATGAGACACGGCCCGTCAGGGTGCGGCACCATCCGTCCTGCATAGTCGTATCAGTGTCAACAGTCATATACCATCCATAGATGAGACACGGCCAGTCAGGGTGCGGCACCATCCATCCTGCATAGTCGCATCAGTGTCAGCAGTCATATACCATCCATAGATGAGACACGGCCCGTCAGGGTGCGGCACCATCCGTCCTGCATAGTCGCATCAGTGTCAGCAGTCATATACCATCCATAGATGAGACACAGCCCGTCAGGGTGCAGCACCATCCATCCTGCATAGTCGCATCAGTGTCAGCAGTCATAGAACATCCATAGATGAGACACGGCCCGTCAGGGTGCGGCACCATCCATCCTGCATAGTCGCATCAGTGTCAGCAGTCATATACCATCCATAGATGAGACACGGCCCGTCAGGGTGCGGCACCATCCATCCTGCATAGTCGCATCAGTGTCAGCAGTCATATACCATCCATAGATGAGACACGGCCCGTCAGGGTGCGGCACCATCCATCCTGCATAATCGCATCAGTGTCAGCAGTCATGTACCATCCATAGATGAGACACGGCCCGTCAGGGTGCGGCACCATCCGTCCTGCATAGTCGCATCAGTGTCAGCAGTCATAGAACATCCATAGATGAGACACGGCCCGTCAGGGTGCAGCACCATCCATCCTGCATAGTCGCATCAGTGTCAGCAGTCATATACCATCCATAGATGAGACACGGCCCGTCAGGGTGCGGCACCATCCATCCTGCATAGTCGCATCAGTGTCAGCAGTCATGTACCATCCATAGATGAGACACGGCCCGTCAGGGTGCGGCACCATCCGTCCTGCATAGTCGTATCAGTGTCAGCAGTCATATACCATCCATAGATGAGACACGGCCCGTCAGGGTGCGGCACCATCCGTCCTGCATAGTCGCATCAGTGTCAGCAGTCATAGAACATCCATAGATGAGACACGGCCCCTTCAGGGTTTCTCAGTTTTGTACTTCTTCCGTTATGACATAGTTATTTGCTATGATTTGAGATGAAAAAGGTTTTATGTCCCCATGATGTTACAGGCAGAATTGCCAAATATCAGGAAAAGGAAGTCATTTTGTCCGATAAGATAAATTACACACTTATATTGGTTTGTACTATTGATCTGTTGATGATTGGTGGAGACTACAGTGTCTATTTAAATAGGTTTATACAGTGTTTTATATAATAACTAAATTGTGTCTGGTCGCCCCTATGATAAGACGTTCATGGCGATGATAGATCACATTACAGCCGTGACCATGACCAGCTGTTTCCCACCACTGGCATCACATTATATGTACATAACATCAAACATTTCCTGCTTATACCATAAGGACTGCTGACCTGGGGGGGGGGGGGGGGGGGGGGGGGCAAGAGAAAAAGAACTTTAATCAAGTGAAGTATATTAGGGATTGATTTATACTCTTAACCCATTCAAGCCTTTTTGTATAACCCAGAAACCTATTTAAGAGGGCACTCCGGCAAAAACATTTTTTCTTTAAAATCAACTGGTGTCAAAAGGTTTTATAGATTTTTAATTCTATTTAAAAATCTCCAGTCTTCCAGCACTTATCAGCTGCTGTATGTCTTGCAGGAAGTGGTGTATTCTCTCCAGTCTGACACAGTGCTCTCTGCTGCCACCTCTGTCCATGTCAGGAACTGTCCAGAGCAGCAGCAAATCCCCATAGAAAACCTCTGCTGCTCTGGACAGTTCCTGACATGGACAGAGGTGGCAGCAGAGAGCACTGTTTTAGACGGGAAAGAATACACCACTTCCTGCAGGACATAAAGCAGCTGATAAGTACTTGAAGACTGGAGATTTTTATATAGAAGTAAAATACAAGTTCCAATAAAACGTTGCAGTAATATTTTTGCACCAGTCAAAGGTTTACAGGAGGTGCTGCTCTCATAGAGAATATTCCTTGTAGTCCTTCCTGCTCTATGGAGGGGAGAGCATGGCGGAGGGCTTTCTGTAGTAAGTCTAAGGGGAGAGCATGGCGGAGGGCTTTCTGTAGTAAGTCTATGGAGGGGAGAGCATGGCGGAGGGCTTTCTGTAGTAAGTCTATGGAGGGGAGAGCATGGCGGAGGGCTTTCTGTAGTAAGTCTATGGAGGGGAGAGCATGGCGGAGGGCTTTCTGTAGTAAGTCTATGGAGGGGAGAGCATGGCGTAGGGCTTTCTGTAGTAAGTCTATGGAGGGGAGAGCATGGCGGAGGGCTTTCTGTAGTTAGTCTATGGAGGGGAGAGCATGGCGGAGGGCTTTCTGTAGTAAGTCTATGGAGGGGAGAGCATGGCGGAGGGCTTTCTGTAGTTAGTCTATGGAGGGGAGAGCATGGCGGAGGGCTTTCTGTAGTAAGTCTATGGAGGGGAGAGCATGGCGGAAGGCTTTCTGTAGTTAGTCTATGGAGGGGAGAGCATGGCGGAGGGCTTTCTGTAGTAAGTCTATGGAGGGGAGAGCATGGCGGAGGGCTTTCTGTAGTAAGTCTATGGAGGGGAGAGCATGGCGGAGGGCTTTCTGTAGTAAGTCTATGGAGGGGAGAGCATGGCGGAGGGCTTTCTGTAGTAAGTATGGAGGGGAGAGCATGGCGGAGGGCTTTCTGTAGTAAGTCTATGGAGGGGAGAGCATGGCGGAGGGCTTTCTGTAGTAAGTATGGAGGGGAGAGCATGGCGGAGGGCTTTCTGTAGTAAGTCTATGGAGGGGAGAGCATGGCGGAGGGCTTTCTGTAGTAAGTCTATGGAGGGGAGAGCATGGCGGAGGGCTTTCTGTAATAAGTCTATGGAGGGGAGAGCATGGCGGAGGGCTTTCTGTAGTAAGTATGGAGGGGAGAGCATGGCGGAGGGCTTTCTGTAGTAAGTCTATGGAGGGGAGAGCATGGCGGAGGGCTTTCTGTAGTTAGTCTATGGAGGGGAGAGCATGGCGGAGGGCTTTCTGTAGTAAGTCTATGGAGGGGAGAGCATGGCGGAGTGCTTTCTGTAGTAAGTCTATAGAGGGGAGAGCATGGCGGAGTGCTTTCTGTAGTAAGTCTATAGAGGGGAGAGCATGGCGGAGTGCTTTCTGTAGTAAGTATGGAGGGGAGATCATGGCGGAGGGCTTTCTGTAGTAAGTCTATGGAGGGGAGAGCATGGCGGAGTGCTTTCTGTAATAAGTCTAGGGAGGGGAGAGCATGGCGGAGGGCTTTCTGTAGTAAGTCTATGGAGGGGAGAGCATGGCGGAGGGCTTTCTGTAGTAAGTCTATGGAGGGGAGAGCATGGCGGAGGGCTTTCTGTAGTTAGTCTATGGAGGGGAGAGCATGGCGGAGGGCTTTCTGTAGTTAGTCTATGGAGGGGAGAGCATGGCGGAGGGCTTTCTGTAGTAAGTCTATGGAGGGGAGAGCATGGCGGAGGGCTTTCTGTAGTTAGTCTATGGAGGGGAGAGCATGGCGGAGGGCTTTCTGTAGTAAGTATGGAGGGGAGAGCATGGCGGAGGGCTTTCTGTAGTAAGTCTATAGAGGGGAGAGCATTGCGGAGTGCTATGCATAACTGGACGTCTCTGTGTTCTAATCCTAATCATTTAAAACTTTTAACGTAACTTTTTTTTTTTAATGTCTATGAAATATCTTTTTTTTTTTTTTTTCAAATGACAGGGCCACTTTAAGACTACAACCCTAATTATCCCTGTAAGATCCCCGACCCCGTCTGCTCTCTCAGTAAACGGACTTCATGATGATATTTGCAGCACATTATTTACTCTGAAGATACAAGATGGTGAAATGTAAACCTGGTTATTTAGATGTGTGGAGCCAAGTGCAATGTGTTTCCTTCCCACACTGGGCACGGAACGCTGTATACGTTATGCTGTACACACCAGACACAACACACCGCCGCTGTAAACACTTGTGGCTGCTGCTCTCCTCTTACAGATGGGGATCTTTTATTATCTGTCTTGTGTTATTCCCTTCACATATATTCAGCCATGTTTAGCCGTCTGCCGCATGGAGACCACACGTATGAGCGGAACCTTGTTATACAGCCGCACAGATCGCACTGATGTTACTCCAGGGATCCAAAGTCTCTGCTCCCCAGTAAACTGTAATTGCTCCACATCTGTTTGCTCTGGTTTAGAGCTCCTCTTTACACTTTGTTGCTTCCTTTGGGTGTGTTCACATTGTGTTTTCAGTATGAGCTTCTCATATATTCTGGAATGGCTGCTGACCCATACAATAAACCTATGGATAGCGCCACCTCTTCATAGTTGGCCATGCCAGAGAGCTGATTAATATTGGAGCGTATAATGAACGCATGTCACTGTAGACCTATAACGTTACCTCTGTCAGTGGTATATGTCAGGAGGTCCTCCGCATGTACATGTCTGACGTACAGTGCAAATACCACATATTGGGCCCTGTTACACAGAATGATAATAATCTGCCAAAGCATGGCAACAACAATCAGATAGAGAAATGATCATCTGCTGATCGTTGTCTTTTAACATGTTTCAAAATCATTGTCTGCCGACGCACATCGAAACATGTAATTAAAATGTATACTTACCCATCCAGGTTCCCCCAGTCCCCTCCTTCCTTGTTCCTGTGTTCTTTGCTCCCCACAGCCCCCTCTGGGGCTTTTGATCCGATCTCTGAAGTGACAGGACTCTCAGCCAATCACTGGCCAAGACGTGACCCCACCATGGCCAGTGATTGTCTAAGCGGCCTGTCACTTCAGAGACTGGATCCCAAAGGCGGCTGTGGGGAGCAGAGAACACAGGAACAAGGCTGGAAGACACTGGGGGAGCCTGGACAGGTAAGTACATCTCTTTATTATTTTTATACCAAAGCAATGACTGCACGGACATCACTAATAATTAGAGATGAGTGAACCTGGAGCATGCTCGAGTCGATCCGAACCCGAACGTTCGGCATTTGATTAGCGGTGGCTGCTGAAGTTGGATAAAGCCCTAAGGCTATGTGGAAATCATGGATATAGTCATTGGCTGCATCCATGTTCTCCAGACAACCTTAGAGCTTTATCCAAGTTCAGCAGTCCCAGCTAATCAAATACCGAACGTTCGGGTTCGGATCGACTCGAACCCGAACCCAGTTCGCTCATCTCTACTAATGATATATGTATACAGCTCTTACTGCACGATATTTGAGCTGTGTAATGTCAGGCTGTTTAATGCGCCTCTTACTTAGCGGATGCTGATCTCAGGTGAGACTTCAGCTTTGGCTGTCAAGGCATGATGGGAATTGCAGTTTTGCAACAGCTTTAAGGCTGAAGCTTCCTTATCCCTGGTCTACAGTATCTGGTAGGTTTTATTGCATTGTGTTTCTATATTGGACTTCCAGTTAGTGCAGTAACCTAAAGAAGAACTTGCTCCGAGCTCACAATGTGTTTTGTGCTGTACAGTAAACTCGACTGCTAAGATCTCCAGTTGTGGACTATGTGATCTCTGATCGGCACCCATTATGTAAGTCCCATTTTCCTCATCTGTTTGAACTTCCAGACTATGCCTCTTCCCCTTGCAGCCACATGTAAGCTCATCTGGTCTGTGCGTGCATCTGTATGAGGTGACTGAACAAGCATCTGCCTGACATCTCTCTGAAGTGTATACCCAGCTATAGACATGGGATTTATTACATACTCAGCCTAAGGGTCCTATTAGACGGCCCGATTAATAATGTAAACAAGCGCCGATCTGCTAGATACATAATCATTAGCTATGTCCGTGCAGCCCTTGCATTGTATACATTGCCTCTCTCTGCGCTCCTGGCGTTTTGTTCTTTGCTCGCTTTCCGGAGCCGCTGCTGTTGCTTCAGAGTAGTTGTCTGAACTGCGCTACAGTGGGGACTTCGGGAAGCGCAAAGTGGTTATGTATACAATTATTCTTTTTTCACAATTGTCAGCCATCGATCGCTGTCTCTATTACACGGAGCAATATCCGGCTGAACCGGCCTGATTTACCCCGATTATGGCTCTGTGTATTAGGGCCCAAAGATAGCTGGATAACATCGCTGGATATAAACTTCCCCATCAGCCGCCATCTGGCATGGAGGAATTACTATGAATAATGACACTCGGTCCTTTTTGCCTTTTTGGGTCTGGGTAATAGTGCGGCGCGGGTCACACCGCCTTTGTGGTGACATATAACATGCACATTCTATATTTCTTGAAACGTTAAACAGATGTGAAAGCATACAGCAACATCTCCCATTGACTTACACACAATAAAAACGCCTTGTTTAAGCTGTGCAGACTGATATAATACAGGATAAAACATAATTAAAAAGACCCAATAAAACATAGAAAATACATGAAGTGTCATGTAGGCCTAGTCTGGATCCTGATGTGAGAGACAACATCCGTGCATTATATGTCATTGTGGCACAGGCGTCCCCATCCCTGTACACTGCGGCTGTGCCGTCTGCAGTTATAAAGCGGGTTGCTGTGTCCCTGTCCCTATACACTGTGACTGTGCCGTCTGCAGCCATAAAGCGTATTGCTGCGTCTCTGTACACTGCGGCTGTGCCGTCTGCAGCCATAAAGCACATTGCTGTGTCCCTGTACACTGCGGCTGTGCCGTCTGCAGCCATAAAGCGCATTGCTGCATCCCTGTACACTGCAGCTGTGCCGCCTGCAGCCATAAAGCACATTGCTGCGTCCCTGTACACTGCAGCTGTGCCGTCTAAAACCATGAAGCACATTGCTGCTTTCCTGTCCCTTTACACTGCGGCTGTGCCGTCTACAGCCATAAAGCGCATTGCTGCATTCGTGTACACTCCGGCTGTGCCGTCTGCAGCCGTAGGCTATGTTCACACTACGTATATATGTCCTGCCGCATATTTTCCGCGCCGGACATATACGTATGAAACTCCGGCCGGGACTTTACGCAAGTACGATACGTACGGAACACAAACTTACGCCCGTAGTGTACTTACGCTTCCTGAGCGCTCTTCGTAGCGATCTGACAGCGGTCTTTTACTTGGAAATCTTCGCCTAGCCCCGGACACCCCACAGAACCTTTTGGATCGGCACAAAAAGCTTTCAAAATGAAGAAATCACCACTACGTATGGGACCGCATGTAACGCTACGGGCGTAAGTTACGGCATTTCCGTCCCGAAATAATGGTCTGGTTCATTTTTTACGGCGCCGCATACGATCCGGGCGTAAGTTCGTACGTAGTGTGAACTGTGCGGCCGTAGAGCGTATACTTTACATTGTACGCAAACTACGTAAGTTTCCGGCCGCTTATTCACGGAACGCGCTACGGCCGGAAACTTACGTAGTGTGAACCCAGCCGTAAAGCGCATTGCTGTTTCCATGTACACTGCGGCTGTGCCGTCTGCAGCCATAAAGCGCATTGCTGCATTCGTGTACACTCCGGCTGTGCCGTCTGCAGCCATAAAGGGCATTGCTGCGTCCGTGTACACTGCGGCTGTGCCGTCTGCAGCCATAAAGCCAGGGCTGGGGAGTCGGTAAGCCGCAGCTCCGACTCCGACTCCTGAATTTTCTCAAGACCGACTCGGACTCCTGCTCCTTCATAAAAGGCCGGTCATATACCGGAGGAGTTATCTATCACACTGGCTCAGCAGCTTCTCCCTAATGTCCTACATGATCCTGGGGCGACTTCTGAGGGAATATACACTCGCCGGCCACATTATTAGGTACACCATGCTAGTAACGGGTTGGACCCCCTTTTGCCTTCAGAACTGCCTCAATTCTTGGTGGCATAGATACAACAAGGTGCTGGAAGCTTCCTCAGAGATTTGGTCCATAGTGACATGATGGCATCTCACAGTTGCCGCAGATTTGTCGGCTGCACATCCATGATGCCAATCTCCCGTTCCACCACATCCCAAAGATGCTCTATTGGATTGAGATCTGGTGACTGTGGAGGCCATTGGAGTACAGTGACCTCATTGTTATGTTCAAGAAACCAGTCTGAGATGATTCTAGCTTTATGACATGGCGCATTATCCTGCTGAAAGTAGCCATCAGATGTTGGGTCCATTGTGGTCATAAAGGGATGGACATGGTCAGCAACAATACTCAGGTAGGCTGTGGCGTTGCAACGATGCTCAATTGGTACCAAGGGGCCCAAAGAGTGCCAAGAAAATATTCCCCACACCATGACACCACCACCACCAGCCTGAACCGTTGATAGAAGGCAGGATGGATCCATGCTTTCATGTTGTTGACGCCAAATTCTGACCCTACCATCCGAATGTCGCAGCAGAAATCGAGACTCATCAGACCAGGCAACGTTTTTCCAATCTTCTACTGTCCAATTTCGATGAGCTTGTGCAAATTGTAGCCTCAGTTTCCTGTTCTTAGCTGAGCGGAGTGGCACCCGGTGTGGTCTTCTGCTGCTGTAGCCCATCTGCCTCAAAGTTGGCCGTACTGTGCGTTCAGAGATGCTCTTCTGCCTACCTTGGTTGTAACGGTTGGCTATTTGAGTCACTGTTGCCTTTCTATCAGCTGGAACCAGTCTGCCCATTCTCCTCTGACCTCTGGCATCAACAAGGCATTTCCGCCCACAGAACTGCCGCTCACTGGATGTTTTTTCTTTTTCGGACCATTCTCTGTAAACCCCAGAGATGGTTGTGCGTGAAAATCCCAGTAGATCAGCAGTTTCTGAAATACTCAGACCAGCCCTTCTGGCACCAACAACCATGCCACGTTCAAAGGCCCTCAAATCACCTTTCTTCCCCATACTGATGCTCGGTTTGAACTGCAGGAGATTGTCTTGACCATGTCTACATGCCTAAATGCACTGAGTTGCCGCCATGTGATTGGCTGATTAGAAATTAAGTGGTAACGTGCAGTTGGACAGGTGTACCTAATAAAGTGGCCGGTGAGTGTATACTGTATATAAAGCAGCTTCTCCTGTGTGTGCAGTGGATGCAGCCAGTCTCCAGCCTCCATGTCCTGAACTACTCACAACTAGACTAGATGGAGCAGGTGGTCTTTTCCTGCTGACATCTTCTATGTTTCTAACTAAATATTCACCATACACACAGAAACACTGCTAACACTGCCAGATCCCTGTAATATAGAGGTCAGACATAGTGATATACAGGGGGTCACACATAGTGATATAGAGAGGGGTCACACATAGTGATATAGAGGTCACACAGTGATATAGAAGGTCACTGTGGGGGCACACAATAGCACACACACACAAACAGCCTGCTGCAGCCATAGCATACATGCACACACACACACACACACACACAGCCTGCTGCAGCCATAGCACACACACAGCTTGCTGCAGCCATAGCGTACACCACACACACGCACACACACACACAGCCTGCTGCGGCCATAGCACACATACACACAGCCTGCTGCAGCCATAGTGTGCACACACAAACACACAGAGCTTGCTGCAGCCATAGCACACATGCACACAGCCTGCTGCAGCCATAGCGTGCGCGCGCGCACACACACACACACACACGCACAGCCTGCTGCAGTCATAGCACACACACAGCACACACACAGCCTACTGCAGCCATAGCACACACACACACAGCCTGCTGCAGCCATAGCACGCACACATATACACACAGCTGCAGCCATAGCACACACATACACACAGCTGCAGCCATTGAACACTGAAGAAAAACACACAATATTATCCCAGAAAGAAAACACAACACTGAGGACAGAGGTTACAGCTATACTACTTATGTCTTCTCCTCCTCCTCTATATTACACAGGATATCTCCATATTACACTGCTGCTCATATACAGTCTTCCAGCATTCAGGAAGAGACCAGCACAGATCTCCCCCCACACAATGGACTCTTCCTGCTCAGAAACAAAAACAAACTGCCAAATAGTGACTGACAACTTTTCCATGACCCCCACAGTGTCATGCCAGGCCAGTTTCCTATTAGAATGTTGCTCATAATATATATTCATGAGCAAAACTTGTTAAATTCATATCAAAATTCAATTCTACATTTTTTAAAGATTTTTTGTAAAGCTGGAGTCGGAGTCGGTACGTTTTTTTCCGACTCCAGCCAAAGCTAGCTCCGACTCCAACTCCAACTCCAGCCAAAGCTAGCTCCGACTCCACAGCCCTGCATAAAGTGCATTGCTGCGTCCATGTACACTGCGGCTGTGCCATCTGCAGCCATAAAGCGCATTGCTGCGTCCATGTACACTGCGGCTGTGCCATCTGCAGCCATAAAGCGCATTGCTGCGTCCATGTACACTGCGGCTGTGCCATCTGCAGCCATAAAGCGCATTGCTGCGTGTCGGTCCTCTTCTTGTTGACGGAGCTGATGTCTCGCTGTTTATTGATGTAACGGGAGACTTGTGAGCCGGCGGGTTTGTTTTCTCGGGGGACGTGCTGCATATTTCTTGTGGCAATTACTTGTCCAGATTAATAATGAGATGATGAACTCCATGTTTAGGAATTTGCAGATACATTGTTTTTTTTTTTTTGCAAAATAGTGATCCCCCAGTGTGAATCCTTAAAAGGGGAATGGCTGCAGCCCTGCACACGTGCCACTTACTGATCCCAGGAGGACTCACCTCCCCTCACATGTACTGTGTGTGAAAGGAGAGTGTTAGCTCCTGGGGTGAGGGATGATGGGAGTGATGATACACTGTGTGTTATAGGAGATTAGAGTGTCAGCTCCTGGGGTCAGGGAGGATGATGGGAGTGATGATACACTGTGTGTGAAAGGAGATTAGAGTGTCAGCTCCTGGGGTCAGGGATGATGGGAGTGATGATACACTGTGTGTGATAGGAGATTAAAGTGTCAGCTCCTGGGGTCAGGGATGATGGGAGTGATGATACACTGTGTGATAGGAGATTAGAGTGTCAGCTCCTGGGGTCAGGGAGGATGATGGGAGTGATGATACACTGTGTGTGATAGGAGACTAGAGTGTCAGCTCCTGGGGTCAGGGAGGATAATGGGAGTGATGATACACTGTGTGTGATAGGAGATTAGAGTGTCAGCTCCTGGGGTGAGGGAGAATGATGGGAGTGATGATACACTGTGTGTGATAGGAGATTAGAGTGTCAGCTCCTGGGGTTAGGGAGGATGATGGGAGTGATAATACACTGTGTGTGATAGTAAACTAGAGTGTGAGCTCCTGGGGTCAGAGAGGATAATGGGAGTGATAATACACTGTGTGTGATAGGAGACTAGAGTGTCAGCTCCTGGGGTCAGGGATGATATGAAGGTCCCTGGTGGAGCGCTCATATACCTTATGTCATTGTCTCCTCTGTGCACATCTGGTTGTGTTATGTGGTGACGGCTCCCTCCATGTCCCCCAGTGTTATGTGGTGACGGCTCCCTCCATGTCCCCCAGTGTTATGTGGTGACGGCTCCCTCCATGTCCCCCAGTGTTATGTGGTGACGGCTGCCTCCATGTCCCCCAGTGTTATGTGGTGACGGCTCCCTCCATGTCCCCCAGTGTTATGTGGTGACGGCTCCCTCCATGTCCCCCAGTGTTATGTGGTGACGGCTGCCTCCATGTCCCCCAGTGTTATGTGGTGACGGCTACCTCCATGTCCCCCAGTGTTATGTGGTGACGGCTCCCTCCATGTCCCCCAGTGTTATGTGGTGACGGCTGCCTCCATGTCCCCCAGTGTTATGTGGTGGCGGCTCCCTCCATGTCCCCCAGTGTTATGTGGTGGCGGCTCCCTCCATGTCCCCCAGTGTTATGTGGTGACGGCTGCCTCCATGTCCCCCAGTGTTATGTGGTGACGGCTGCCTCCATGTCCCCCAGTGTTATGTGGTGACGGCTACCTCCATGTCCCCCAGTGTTATGTGGTGACGGCTCCCTCCATGTCCCCCAGTGTTATGTGGTGACGGCTGCCTCCATGTCACCCAGTGTTATGTGGTGACGGCTGCCTCCATGTCCCCCAGTGTTATGTGGTGGCGGCTCCCTCCATGTCCCCCAGTGTTATGTGGTGGCGGCTCCCTCCATGCCCCCCAGTGTTATGTGGTGACGGCTCCCTCCATGTCCCCCAGTGTTATGTGGTGATGGCTCCCTCCATGCCCCCCAGTGTTATGTGGTGACGGCTCCCTCCATATCCCCCAGTGTTATGTGGTGATGGCTCCCTCCATGTCCCCCAGTGTTATGTGGTGATGGCTCCCTCCATGTCCCCCAGTGTTATGTGGTGATGGCTCCCTCCATGTCCCCCAATGTTATGTGGTGACGGCTCCCTCCATGTCCCCCAGTGTTATGTGGTGACGGCTCCCTCCATGTCCCCCAGTGTTATGTGGTGACGGCTCCCTCCATGTCCCCCAGTGTTATGTGGTGACGGCTCCCTCCATGTCCCCCAGTGTTATGTGGTGACGGCTCCCTCCATGTCCCCCAATGTTATGTGGTGACGGCTCCCTCCATGTCCCCCAGTGTTATGTGGTGACGGCTCCCTCCATGTCCCCCAGTGTTATGTGGTGACGGCTCCCTCCATGTCCCCCAGTGTTATGTGGTGACGGCTCCCTCCATGTCCCCCAGTGTTATGTGGTGACGGCTCCCTCCATATCCCCCAGTGTTATGTGGTGACGGCTACCTCCATGTCCCCCAGTGTTATGTGGTGACGGCTCCCTCCATATCCCCCAGTGTTATGTGGTGATGGCTCCCTCCATGTCCCCCAGTGTTATGTGGTGACGGCTCCCTCCATGCCCCCCAGTGTTATGTGGTGACGGCTACCTCCATGTCCCCCAGTGTTATGTGGTGACGGCTCCCTCCATGTCCCCCAGTGTTATGTGGTGACGGCTCCCTCCATGTCCCCCAGTGTTATGTGGTGACGGCTCCCTCCATATCCCCCAGTGTTATGTGTTGACGGCTGCCTCCATGTCCCCCAGTGTTATGTGGTGACGGCTCCCTCCATGTCCCCCAGTGTTATGTGGTGATGGCTCCCTCCATGTCCCCCAGTGTTATGTGGTGACGGCTCCCTCCATGTCCCCCAGTGTTATGTGGTGATGGCTCCCTCCATGTCCCCCAGTGTTATGTGGTGACGGCTCCCTCCATGTCCCCCAGTGTTATGTGGTGACGGCTCCCTCCATGTCCCCCAGTGTTATGTGGTGACGGCTCCCTCCATGTCCCCCAGTGTTATGTGGTGATGGCTCCCTCCATGTCCCCCAGTGTTATGTGGTGGCGGCTCCCTCCATGTCCCCCAGTGTTATGTGGTGACGGCTCCCTCCATGTCCCCCAGTGTTATGTGGTGATGGCTCCCTCCATGTCCCCCAGTGTTATGTGGTGACGGCTCCCTCCATGTCCCCCAGTGTTATGTGGTGACGGCTCCCTCCATGTCCCCCAGTGTTATGTGGTGATGGCTCCCTCCATGTCCCCCAGTGTTATGTGGTGATGGCTCCCTCCATGTCCCCCAGTGTTATGGGAGATGACCCCCGTGGCTGCTGCTCTATAGCCAGGGAGATGGGCTCAGAGCTGTCGCTGCCGGATGTCGCTCCTACTTTATTTGGGATATTCCTTCTGGTGTTTATGTTCTCTGTTATACAGCTCCGCTATTACATGACAGCTCTGACATCCAGCAGACGCCATGCATGTTCCTGATGGTTATCACACTGTATATAGGAGCGAAGACGCTCCTCCTATATCCAGGGACTTGGCCACATCTCTATATACCTATATAAGCTTATTGTATGACTCCACTATCAGTACAGGATCAGTGACCCCCTAACAGAATAGTGAGTGCAGCTCTGGAGTATAATACAAGATGTATTTCAGGATCAGTAATGTAATGTATGTACACAGTGACCCCACCAGCAGAATAGTGAGTGCAGCTCTGGAGCATAATACAGGATCAGTACAGGATCCGTAATGTAATGTATGTACACAGTGACCCCACCAGCAGAATAGTGAGTGCAGCTCTGCAGTGGTGATCCAATTAGTTTTGGGTGTGGTCCTGCTGTGTGAGGCTGTGCGAGTCTGCTGCTCCTGAGCTCCAGGCAAGGAAGATCTGCCCCTGAGCCTGCTCTCTCCTCCCCAGGGAGGGAGCAGGTTTCCAGGCATGAGCGAGCCAAGGAGAGTCCCAACTCCTGCCCCCCGAACCAGGTCCGTGGGGGGCAGAGGAATCCAGCGACCAACAGAGGGAATACCATCAGAGGTCCAAGGGCTGAGGCGTTCTACTAGGAGGTGCAGCGATGCTTCTCCAGCCACCCCTGAACCTGAGGTAACAAAGGGTAGCCGCAAGGCTACAGCAAGTTGTGGAACTACAAGTGCCAGAAGTTCTGGAACAACTGTGGAAACCAGCCAGGAAAATCTGTGCAGTGACACTCCTCCTGGAGCAAGGCTGTCTGCCCATGAAGGTGTGGAGGAAGATTGGGGGGTGCAGCGGTCCCAAGAGACGGGGCAGACCTATGGCCTACGGATTGCTGCAAGCCTCTGTGGGTATGAGGAAGCCAGGAACCAGCTGTACAAGCTCCAGGAGGAGGTATGTGCTGTAAAAGCATTGATGGACACTGCTGCTAAGCAGCAAAAGGCTGAGTTATCAGCGAAAATGAAATCTCTGAAAGCTGACATCAAAAAAATAGTGAAAAAGAGAACTTTTATTTTGGAAAACAGTGGGCCGTTTAAAGAGAAACTTCAGAATGACGATCGTTTTGCTCAAACGCAGAGAGAAAGGCAGAGAAGGCTGAGAGGGCTCCAGCCAGAGAGCCGGGTGGAGGAGGAAGGAGACGCTGCGGAGGTACGTGATGTTGAGCCGAATCCACCCGGGGGTCCGCAACAACAGACCCCATACAGTGGGCTCCCTGCAGGGCAAGCAGCATTGTCATCTAGCCGCGGTTCGGGGGATGAAAGCAACACCAGTTACCAGGGAGGGGCGCTGATGGCCCAGATCCAGCTCCTGGAGTCACCAGGGCGCCTCCAGGACTTCGTATTCGGAGATGAGTTACCAGAGGAGGCGCCTGGGAGAAAGACCAAGGTAAAGACCACCAAGCTTCAGGAGCAGGTAACATTTGTATATTCCCCCCTCCCTGTGCCCCCCGGACTGGCCTCAGGGTCAGCTCACTGTGTGAACCCCATATCTCAGCCCGGCCTGAGTTCTGTTGTGGACTCAGTGCAGGAGAATGGGGAGAGTATGGAGTCTAGTATGGCGGTAAGCTCCATCTCTGTTTGCAGTAGCAGAGGTGGAGCAGGTGAGGAACCGGCCGTAAGGTCGGACAGTGATATTGGCCCAGTGGCGGGCAGTGGCAGGAGAGGTGGCCCAGCGGTGGGCAGTAACGTTAAAGGCACTGGTACATCAGCTCGCTCCCTGACGGGAGGGGGGAGCGGCTGTGTGCCGGTGTCAGCTGCGGGAGCTCCGGTGGCTCTTGGCGCTGGCACTGCTGTTCCTTTGTGTCGTCGTCAGGATGCTGCTGGGGCTAAGATGTCTTCGCCTCCCAAAAGAAAGACTGGACTTAAGCCTTTATTTTGTATTGGTGCTGCTGGACCAGATCGTGCGGAGGAGTCTAGTACTGATGAGGCAGAGGGTACCAGCAGAAATAGGGCAGGGGCTGCCTCTAAACAGTCCAGGCAGGCTATTCGGTCCTTTCTAAAGGGACCGGTGGCCTGTCCTGTGGAGGTGGCTCCGGTCCTGGTACCCAATGACGCTGATGGTACAAAATCTGTTTCTGTTCCAGAACACACCGGTCCACCCAGTGTGAATGGGGGAATTAATGTTGGGGGGAAGGCAGGAGTGAATGTGGGGAGGAATATGTCTGGGGCTTTGGAGGGTGGTCGGGGCAGTGTGACATGTGGTATTGGTGTGGGTATGGATTATGTGGAGGAGGGTGGTGAAGGGGCACAGACTAGTGGTGGGAGCATAGGGCCTGGTCCAGTTGCACCCCCAGCGGCTGCAGCACCTGTACGCAGCTATGCAAATGTTGCCGCTGGGGGAAGTGGGGTGCTTTCCTCGTCCTCGGGCCCTGGGGATGGTGACTTGCATCGACGTGTCCTGCAGGCCTTAAAGAGAGGGGAGAGAACAATTAATGTAGAGGGTAGGGAGGTTGATCTGTCTTTCTTTATAGAAAAGCATGGCCTTGCAGCCTTCCGAGAGGAAAGGGGTAGGGAAACTGTGTGGTCTCTCCCAACAGCCGGGCCAGGTGGTGTCCGAAGGAATGTGGTCCGTCTGAGGTGGAGAGGCAGTGATACATGTCCCCCAAGATCTAAAGTTGTTGAGCTCCTGCTGAGGATGAGCTTCAAGGCAGCTGACATCTTTGCCTTGATACATCCCTTTGGTACCCCTGAATTCGATATCAGCTTTGTTCGGCCGGAGGGGCTTGAGCTTTTTTGGTCGAACTATGAGCTGGTAAAGGATGAGCCCGGCTGGCGAGACTTTGCCATTCAGGCGGTGTCTCGCCAAAATAACGTCAAGAGAGTGACCGTTTTAACCCGTAACGAATCACTCTCTTGTATTGACATCATGACGTGGCTTGGCCGGTATGGAGAGGTGGTGGAAGTCCCAAAAAAGAACAGGGACGAATATGGCATCTGGTCAGGGGCTTGGACCTTTATGGTCAAACTTAGGTATTCAGGAAACACCGTTACCCATATACCATCTGCCACCTTCCTAGGAAGGGATCGAATCCAGGTCTTCTACCAGGGTCAGCCTAAGCTCTGTCACAGGTGCGGTGACCCCACACATTTCAGTGCTAGGTGCACGGTATTGAAGTGCTCGTTGTGTGGGGAAATAGGTCATCACGCTGCATCCTGTGCGGAGATTAGGTGTCACCTGTGTGGTGACTTAGGTCACCCATTCAGTCGCTGCCCTCGATCCTTTGCCAACGCAGTTGTTACCCCGGTGGAGAAAGGTCGTGAGGAGGAATCTACTGGGGGGGCGGCTGACGGAGGTGAAGGAGTAAAAGAGCCAGGGAAGAAAAGTAAGCAAAAGACGCCAGCCCAACTGAGGCGTCGGGATAAGCGCCAAGGGGAGAGGGAGATGGGGGAGTCTCAGGAGCCTCGCGCAACTGTGGTGACCTCTGACCTCATCCCTGAGGCCAATCTTACTGCTGAGGCTCTGAGGGACAGTGATCTGGATGAGGAGATCTGGAGGATTCGGAAAGAAGAAGGTGCCATCTCTTCACTGTCCTCCCATGGTGAGAGCGCGGATGAGGATAGTGGGAGATGGGTGGAGCACAAGCGGGGTACTAAAAAGAATAAGAAAAGGGGAGATGTAAGATCTTCTCCCACCCCCCAGATGCCAAAGGAAGGTACAACCATCCTCCCTCTGATTGGTCTCTCAAACCGGTTCCAAACCCTCCAAGATATTTCCTCCTCAGAGGTGCAGGAGGCACAGGGTGAGGTTACGGTTGGTGCAATGACGGAGGGGCCTGCAGGGGACGTCGAATCCTCTCTCCCTGGGGAACGTATTTCCTTTGGGGGGAGGATCTGCCCAGAGTCAGAGGACGAGGAAAATGTAAATAAAGGGGAAATGGATACATCTGTTTCACTAAAGAGGGGTAAACGATCGTCAGATGAGGAAAGTGGCCGGCAGGATGCAAAGGATAGTGGGAAAAAGAAAGCCGTCTAACTCAAACACCCATGATGGCGGCACCCATTGTTTTTTTTGTTTTTGTTTTTTTCAAAAGTTTGTGTATTGTGATTGTCTTTGTATGTTTGTATAAATTGTATATACTGTATATATTATATGTGTTGTGTTTGCACCTGGGGTTGGGGTTTAGTGATAGGTTGGGTGGTGGGTAAAAGGGGGGAGGGGGCTTCTGTGGGACTTTGTTGGGACTTTTATATATATATATATATAAAATCCTGGGCTGGTTCATGGACGTCCGTGATCATGTACTGGGGGCATGGGATGCGGGACCAGCTCAGGGCCAAAAAAAAAAAAAAAAAAATAAAAAATAAAAAATAAAAAAAAAAAATATTAAAAAAAATATTATATGTTTAGTTTAGTTGTAGGTTATTATTTTGTATTGTGTCTTGTTTAGTTTAAGTTTATTTGTGTAATGATGTCTTGTTTAGTTGGTGTTGGTTTGTATAGAATTGTGTCTGTGGTATTAGGTTGTGCACAATGCAACTGGGCCAGGGGGTTATTTATATAGGTGTATAGTATATAGTGGTGTATTGTATATAGGTGTGTATATAGTAGTGTATATAGGTGTGTTTATAGGTGTAATATAGGTTTGTATATAGTAGTGTATATAGTTTATTAATATGTTTAGCTAAATAGTTTATATTGTGTATATATTGTATATAGGTATATGGGTGTATATATTGTATATAGGTATACGGGTTGTTTGTGTGGAAGAATGAGTGTGGGGATGGACCGGTGCTTTATGTTATGGTTTCATTCTGTTTTTGTCATTTTTCTGTTTACTGTTGTAACGCCCGGAGTAGTGGATCCACTGGACCGGCACCAGCGATGGCACAAACCTCACCAGGGAGCGGAGTCTAAGGGGCCGCTGGTTTTCACCAGAGCCCGCCGCAAGGCGGGATGGACTTGCTGCGGCAGGCGACCCCCAGGTCGCTACCCCTGGCTTGGTTGCTGGTGTCGGCAGGCGAGGCGTGGCAGGAGATGGCACAGGCAATAGTCTGCAGATGAGAGAGCACGTGACAGGCTGGACACGGGAACAGGTGGAGTGACAGGGGAACAGGAACCAGGAACAGGGACTTGGGACCAGGTAACGGACAGGACTCAGGAACAGGGACTTGGGACCAGGTAACGGACAGGACACAGGAACAACAGGGAGCTGGGCCAAACGCTATGGGAAGCATGTAGAGGCTCCAACACTAAGGACAGGGCATGCTGGGATTTATAGGGGAGTGATTGGGTGCAACTACCAATTAGGAGCGCACTGCCCCTTTAAATCTGAGACAGCCGGCGCGCGCGCGCCCTAGGAGGCGGGGACGCGCGCGCCGGCCGGCACAGCGGGAGACAGGAGCGTGGAGAGGTGAGGCGCCCCCCGGGGCCGAGATGACAGCAGCGCCGGGTCCCCGACTATGGACACCGGCTGCTGCATAGGGCAGGTAGCGGTCGCGGCGGCGGCCCGGAACGCGGGACGCCGCCGCGGCCGTAACAGTACCCCCCCCCTTTGGCCTCCCCCTCTTTCTTGCCTGCAAATGGCACAGGAAGCCACAAAGTCTTTGACATCTTGGGATAGGCTGGGCCACCAGTAGTGGCGAGAGATCCGTTGGCCGGTCTTACGGACTCCCGGGTGCCCGGCCTCCAACGAGGAATGTCCCCAGTTCAAAATACCTTTTCGAAGCGCAGGGTGAACATGAGTCTTTCCGGGGGGTACTCTCTGAAGAGTGGAGGTGACGACTGGTACTAGGCGATCAGGCGGTATAACGTGGCAAGGGACCTTCTGTAAGTTCTTCCGGTGGTGAGAGGATACGACCTTAGTCTTGGGTACGGGGAGAGGGTACACCTCGGCAGAGAAGGCATCCGCCGAGTCTTGGTCTTCTGCCGGTAGGCCGGATAGAGGCTTGGCCGGGACAGGAAATGACATAATACACTTGGTCTGAGGTGACTTGAGACACTGGTGGGAACAGTCCTGACCCCAACTGAGAATCTCCCCGGTTCTCCAGTCCACCTGAGGGGCATGTTTTTGTAGCCACGGGAGTCCCAGGAGGACCGCGGGGGAAGAATGGGGCAGGACGTAGAAGGATATCTCTTCTTGATGTGAAGGACCCACCTGGAGGACTAAAGATGCGGTCTGGTAGTACACACGGTCGGTAAGAATTTCGCCTGTGACCGAGGAGATAGTCAGGGGCCTGGCTAGTCGGGTCACGGGTAGCCGCCATCTTTGGACCAATGTTGCCGCAATAAAACTGCCTGCTGACCCAGAATCGAGGAAGGCAGTAGTCTGATGATTTTGTCCTGAGGGAGTCCGGATGGAAACTGGCATAGACAGACTTGGAATGGTGGCATTCACACCTAGGGACACCTGTCCCACCGGACCTAGGTGCGAGCATTTTCCGGATGTTTGGGGACGTAGGGGACATCCCAGCCGGAAGTGATCGGAACCCCCGCAATAGAGACAGAGATTCTGCTCCAGGCGCCGGATTCTTTCATCAGGCGTCAGGTGAGCCCGTTCCACCTGCATAGGAATCTCAGGAGAGGGTTGGGACATCGAAAGGTCAGGATTCTGGAAAACTGGCGCCAGCTGGGGATGGCGACGGGAACGGGTTAGTAAATGTTCATGCCGAACCTCCTCCTCCCTCTCCGAAAAACGAGTATCAACTCGGGTGGCCAGTAGAATGAGTTCGTTCAGGGAGGTAGGCAGGTCTCGGGCAGCGAGCACGTCTCTCACACGACTAGACAGGCCCTTCTTGAAGGTGGCCAATAGGGCGGCCTCGTTCCAGTCCAATTCGGCTGCCAGGGTGCGGAACTGGATGGCGTAGTCACCAACAGAGGAGCTGCCTTGAGAGAGATTGAGGAGAGCAGTCTCGGCTGAAGAAGCACGGGCAGGTTCCTCAAAGACGGAGCGAAACTCAAATAGGAAGGCCCGGAGATTGGCAGCAACTGGATCATCACGGTCCCACAGTGGCGTGGCCCAGGCCAGGGCTCTACCTTCTAATAGGCTGATGATGAAAGCCACTTTAGAGCGCTCGGTGGAAAACTGACTACTCAAAAGTTCAATGTGCATGGTGCACTGAGTCAAGAATCCTCTGCACAACTTAGAGTCCCCAGAGTACTTGCTTGGGAGGGCCAGTCGGAGTGAAGAAGAAGCGTCAGGAGGTGGTGTGCGCTGGGCAGTAGTCTGCTGCTGTAAGGCGGCAGTGAGTTGCTGGATCTGCTGTGACTGTTTCTGGATTTGTTGCGCCTGCTGAGTGACCACTCTGGCGACGTCACGGAGATCGGGCACCTCGCCGGGATCCATGGTTGGAGCCTACTGTAACGCCCGGAGTAGTGGATCCACTGGACCGGCACCAGCGATGGCACAAACCTCACCAGGGAGCGGAGTCTAAGGGGCCGCTGGTTTTCACCAGAGCCCGCCGCAAGGCGGGATGGACTTGCTGCGGCAGGCGACCCCCAGGTCGCTACCCCTGGCTTGGTTGCTGGTGTCGGCAGGCGAGGCGTGGCAGGAGATGGCACAGGCAATAGTCTGCAGATGAGAGAGCACGTGACAGGCTGGACACGGGAACAGGTGGAGTGACAGGGGAACAGGAACCAGGAACAGGGACTTGGGACCAGGTAACGGACAGGACTCAGGAACAGGGACTTGGGACCAGGTAACGGACAGGACACAGGAACAACAGGGAGCTGGGCCAAACGCTATGGGAAGCATGTAGAGGCTCCAACACTAAGGACAGGGCATGCTGGGATTTATAGGGGAGTGATTGGGTGCAACTACCAATTAGGAGCGCACTGCCCCTTTAAATCTGAGACAGCCGGCGCGCGCGCGCCCTAGGAGGCGGGGACGCGCGCGCCGGCCGGCACAGCGGGAGACAGGAGCGTGGAGAGGTGAGGCGCCCCCCGGGGCCGAGATGACAGCAGCGCCGGGTCCCCGACTATGGACACCGGCTGCTGCATAGGGCAGGTAGCGGTCGCGGCGGCGGCCCGGAACGCGGGACGCCGCCGCGGCCGTAACAACTGTTTAGTTCTGGTCAGATATGGTGTGTTATTTTTGTATTTATTGTTATGTTTAAAATTTAATAAAAGAAATACAGGATGTAACTGAGGATCAGTAATGTAATGTATGTACACAGTGACCCCACCAGCAGAATAGTGAGTGCAGCTCTGGAGTATAATACAGGATGTAACTCAGGATCAGTAATGTAATGTATGTACACAGTGACCCCACCAGCAGAATAGTGAGTGCAGCTAGGTAGTATAATACAGGATGTAACTCAGGATCAGTAGTAATAATACATGTAGAAGTGAGTTGATGTCACCTATTTTTGACTCCCCCGTGAAGTCTGGATGATACATGTATGACCCTCGTCTATATATTTTGTGGTAATGATCCCCTCCCCCACCTGCCTGAGCTGCATTATACACTGGAAAGTATATAAACTATTTATTATTAGGATTTTGTCTCCTATAAATCACTGGTTTATCTGGTAAACAGGCCGGACGCCAGGACAATCCATCCTGAGAGCCGCGCTGTATGATCCAGATGAGCCGCCCGCTCTAAATCATTGCACATTTTCCTTCTAATAAACATGCAAACACTCGCGGCCATTGTGCAGCGTGTAAGGCTTGTGTTCTTTCTGGTGTTTTCTATTATAATCGCCTGCAATGTATTCACGTATTATTTGGACTGCATTCCGTATGGGGATAATAGGGCCGGTGTCTGTGGATGTTACAGTGCTGATCCTGCTGATGCCCAGTGCCATGGATTAATTTGGCTAAAATCTAATCTACTGGTTTCAGATAGTTATATAGATTTGTATTTTACTTCTATTTAAAAATCTCAAGTCTTCCAGTACTTATCAGCTGCTGTATGTCCTGCAGGAAGTGGTGTATTCTCTCCAGGCTGACACAGCGCTCTCTGCTGCCACCTCTGTCCATGTCAGGAACTGTCCAGAGCTTTACCTTGTATATTATCTTTACTGACAAACCAGTATACTTTACACCAATTTTCTCAGGAGGTGCTACACCTAATGCAGTTCTACCATGCTGAATGTATGTTACCACAATTTTATATCTATATAATATACCGAATGTTATTCCTGTTGTTTCTAAACGTTAACTATACTGTTGGCACTAAAGTCAGTGCTTATAGATTTTCTCTTTTGTAATTTGTTCTTAAAAAACCTAATAAAAACATTGAACCAGAAAACCTCTCCTGCTCTGAAACTAGTTAATTTGAAAGAAAAAGAGTATTCTATTAATGGGGGGAAACACAGGAGCCTCCATATCTGTACTACACAGGACATAGGTGGGATTGATGTGTAGTCTATGGGGCCGTTGTGCACGGTGGGGAAAGATACCACTGGAGATGTCAGACACCAGATTCCCAATGTGAACATGTCCTGAGCGTCCGGCCTGGTTATGGACGTCTCATCTCACGTTATACATTTGTGCTCGTTTGCTTCATCGGACACAAGATCAGATCCGACCCCATAGAGCCGGACTCAGAGCTTTTATGTGGTGATCTGTTTGAGTCTGTGATGGTCTTCCATGCCCCCTGGCTGCTTCACATCAAAGTCTCTGTATCCCTGGCGTTGCAGCGGTCATTACCCTATAGAGATGACACAAGCTTCTTCCTCTCACCCCAGGATCTTTGGCCTCTTGTCAAGGCTTTTGGTCAGTGACCTTAATGCATCTGAACTGACATAGAGCAGTAATAAGATGGTGGGAAGAGCTGTGCTCGCCGCCCTTGGCTGTCCTCTACACAAACCCTTCTCACACTGACTCTTGGAGAAGTCGTCTCCCGACTCCCCTTGTGTTGTTCCAGTAACAGGATTCGTACTCGTGGTTACCCCGACTCCGCCAGAACTGCTGCAGTATGTTCAAGGGCTTACTGACAGAGCCGAGAGGTTTAATCTGTGTATTAAGCATCTGTCATCACAAGTGGCACTGCGGTTACTGATCCTGCGGCTGGGTGGATCCCGGGCGCTGCGAAACCAACACTCCCGTATAACGATTCACATCTCCCAGCGCCTCCTGCACTCCGACCTGTCACCCATCTGCTAAGCCTCTGTCATGGAATATGACAAACAATGCATGGGATCGGGACACCTCTTCTCCAGGTATCCCTGGATTTATAATTTACTTATATATAAATAATCTCCAGTCTTCCAGTACTTATCAGCTGCTGTATGTCCTGCAGGAAGTGGTGTATTCTCTCCAGTCTGACACAGTGCTCTCTGCTGCCACCTCTGTCCATGTCAGAGCAGGGGAGGTTTTCTGGTTCAATGTTTTTATTAGATTTTTTTTTTAAGAACAAATTACAAAAGAGAAAATCTATAAGCACTGACTTAAGTGCCAACAGTAAAGTAAACATGTTTGTACAACAAGCTAACATAGGGGTTAACAAAGAAACAACAGTAGTAACATTTGGCATGTGGATATAAAATTGTGGTAACATACATTTAGCATGGTAGCGAGCACTGTGTCAGCCTGGAGAGAATACTCACTTTCTGCAGGACATACAGCAGCTGATAAGCACTGGTCATTCATACCGTCTGCTTACTGGCAGGACCCATAGACAATGGAGGCCTGACCACCACTCTGTCCACCAGAGGATTCAGGACCTGATAAGGGGGGGGGGGGGGGGGTTTGTAGGTGTTTATGGTCGGACAATCCCTTTAATCTGACCATACATTTCAGATAGTTAATGTCCAAATACTTAAGGCCCTATTACACGAAGCAATTATCGGCTGTTACCAGCGATAATCTTCTTGGTTATAGAAGACAACAATCAGCCGACATGCACAATGTTGGCTGATCGTTGTCTATCAACATGTTGAAATGTCAACAATCTAGGAAGCAGTGATATCAATAGGAGCAGAACACCGCTATCTTCTATGGGCTGCTCGGAGGTTGGTTATTAATGTATCGTTGTTGTATTAGTGACTTATATCTTGTGACTTATATTTTATGTGCCGTTTAAGTGATTTGATCACTTCCCGACCGTTTTATTACCTGCACCATCTCTAAGGGGAGATTGTTACTTCTGCTGGGTCACGCGGAGCATTTGTCTTCTACCAATAATCTGTTGGTGTAATAGGGCCCTAAGGCCCTATTACACTAAGCAATTATCGGCCGTTACGGGCAATAATCGTCTCGATAATAGAAGACAACGATCAGCCGGCGCGCACGATTTCGGCTGATCGTTATCTATCAACATGTTGAAAAGTCAACAATCTTAATAGCAGCGATATCAATAGGAGCGGCGTCAGCAGAACACTGCTATCTTCTATTGGCTGCCCGGAGAATCCAACATGGCCCCCCTGCTCTTACCCACTCGCTGTCAGTACATGTAGTAGCGCCGGCAGTGAGTGGGGAACGAGGACAGGTTGGCGCTCGCTTGCTCCATGAGCAATAGTAATGGAGAGTGCCCTTAAAGTGTCATTGTCATCATTGAAAACATCGTAGAGACAGGCCAAAAGTTTAATTATGAACCACACTCATCACATGACACCGAGCGGGCATAGGACGCACTGTAGTGTGGCCTTCTCCCAGCTTGTTCTCCTGATCAGTACAGACTTGGACCAATCAACACATTCGACATCTCTCTATGATGTCTCTAGTTTTCTATGATGACAGTGACACTTTAAAGAGGTTACCAAGTATGAAATGGCAGCTTTCTTCCAGAAACAGCGCTACGTGTCTACAGGTTTAGTCTGGTATTGCAGCTATACTTCATTGTTGTGAATGGGCCTGAGCTGCAATACCACATCCAGCCTTTGTACAGGATGGCGCTATTTCTTATGGAAAGCAGCCATGTTATTCCAGTCCTTGACAACCCCTTCTCCTTTGTCTAGTGAATGTCTGACTACCTGCGTATTCTTCACACATCTAAACATCCTTCTATAGTCATTAATCCCCGACTCCCCACTAGGATGAATAGTGGCGTCAGTCACAGACTCGGAGGAGCCGCTGTTCTATAGGAACAAGATGGCTCTCTGGAGACCAACAGGAAACGTTTTACTTCTTACAAGTTTGTTTATGGCCATTGTATTCAGATGAGAACAATCTGTATGTAGCGTTACCAGAGCAGCCATCTCTTACAGAACGCCGACTCTTTCCACGCGGACGCAGTTTTTTTTCCAGCGCATGAGCCAAGATAATTACAGAGCACTAACTAAGATGGCGGTGCCAAGAGCGGCTGCGTGCACCTCACCCCGCACCTCCACCAGGCGGCTGCTCTTTTTATTGGCATCCAATCAATTAGAGGGGAGTCAGGAAAAACCCTTTAAAGGTTACTGCACTTCATTTAATGGTTTTGGCAGGAGGCAGGCTCCATACCAGACGGCCATTTGCAGGGTGAGAGAAAGTTTTGGGGGGGAGGAGGAGGGGGGAGGAATCTACTTTTGCCTTGAAGATGTTTTTTTGATATGTTCTCAAACTGGCAAAGTGGCGGCAGCTAAAAGCCTCAACAAAGCGGCAGTGAGAGCGCTGCTCCGGAGCCAGCCAGGGCCTGTGATTTGTGAGGCCTGGTAACATAGAGCCTGATAGAGTTACAGGCAGGGGTTGGATATAAGCGATAGAATACTCGCTGTAGGAGTGCTGATTCTTCTCGCTTACTGTCAGACTACAACGTCTACAGCCGGGTTATTACATACACTAATCTGTAGGTGGATATGAACCATAACGGCCGGGGGTTATTACATATACTGATCTGTAGGCGGATATGAACCATCATGGCCGGGGGTTATTACATACACTGATCTGTAGGCGGATATGAACCATAACGGCCGGGGGGTTTTTACATACACTGATCTGTAGGTGGATATGAACCATCATGGCCGGGGGTTATTACATACACTAATCTGTAGGTGGATATGAACCATCATGGCCGGGGGTTATTACATACACTGATCTGTAGGTGCATATGTACCATCATGGCCGGGGGTTATTACATACACTGATCTGTAGGTGGATATGAACCATCATGGCCGGGGGTTATTACATACACTGATCTGTAGGCGGATATGAACCATCATGGCCGGGGGTTATTACATACACTGATCTGTAGGCGGATATGAACCATCATGGCCGGGGGTTATTACATACACTGATCTGTAGGCGGATATGTACCATCATGGCCGGGGGTTATTACATACACTGATCTGTAGGTGCATATGTACCATCATGGCCGGGGGTTATTACATACACTAATCTGTAGGTGGATATGAACCATCATGGCCGGGGGTTATTACATACACTGATCTGTAGGCGGATATGAACCATCATGGCCGGGGGTTATTACATACACTGATCTGTAGGCGGATATGAACCATCATGGCCGGGGGTTATTACATACACTGATCTGTAGGCGGATATGAACCATCATGGCCGGGGGTTATTACATACACTGATCTGTAGGCGGATATGTACCATCATGGCCGGGGGTTATTACATACACTGATCTGTAGGCGGATATGAACCATCATGGCCGGGGGTTATTACATACACTGATCTGTAGGCGGATATGAACCATCATGGCCGGGGGTTATTACATACACTGATCTGTAGGCGGATATGAACCATCATGGCCGGGGGTTATTACATACACTGATCTGTAGGTGCATATGTACCATCATGGCCGGGGGTTATTACATACACTGATCTGTAGGTGCATATGTACCATCATGGCCGGGGGTTATTACATATACTGATCTGTTGGGGGATATGTACCATCATGGCCGGGGGGTTATTACATATACTGATCTGTTGGGGGATATGTACCATCATGGCTGAACAGCCAATATATCTGGGAACACCACAGCTAGCTAGACCCACTACTGGGAGGACGGGTCACTACATGGCAGCTATTTATATCAAGCAACATGCTACCCTCCACCCGCTGCAAAACTACAGTTCCCATCATGCCTGGACAGGAACTGTCCAGAGCAGTAGAGGCTCTGGGGATTTGCTGCTGCTCTGGACAGTTCCTGACATGGACAGAGGTGGCAGCAGAGAGCACTGTGTCAGACTGGAGAGAATACACCACTTCCTGTAGGACATACAGCAGCTGATAAGTACTGGAAGACTGGAGATTTTTAAATACAAATAAATTGCAAATCTGTATAACTTTCTGAAACCAGTTGATTTGAAAGAAAAATAATTTTGCCAGCATTCCCCTTTAATGTGTCTCCATGAATTTTAGAAATGGCTTCAGTTCTCATGGGGGCTTTACATTCTTACTTGTAGACTGAGGATATAAATATATGATGTATTTATGGATATATATATATATATATAGACAGTATGGACATGGGTTGTGCGCCCCCTATGTGTCCTGGCCTTACCCTGTGAAGCCTGTGAGTCCTTCCAGCAATGCCTTGTGTGACTATGTTCAGCCTAATCCTCCTGGTTCATGTATATACTGGCACTATTTCACTTAGTAGCAGGGAGAAGAGTCATCCTGCTTTGTATACTAGGATGTGGTGCTAGCGTCCATGGTCGTCCAGCGTTATAGAGCACATACGTCTGGGATGTCATGAATGTTCATCCGGTTCCCCCACGTCCGCGAGGTCTGTAATAAGCTCATGTTTTCTCTGGACGGCAGTGTGTAAGCCGCCTTCTAAAAGACAGAACTTTGGCTCACCTTGGCCCTGCAACATGCTGTTTGTCCATTTGTAGCCATGTTGGCTCAGAGATTTACTATTGAAGTGTACAGAGAAACCGTCCTGAGGTTATCACAATGTTCAGTGCCGGTTACATAATGCTCTGTGAGAGGAACAGATGGCTCACGTCTTATGTTTCTGCATAGAGCAGTAATCTGCAACCTGGGACTGATGCAGCAAATGCAAAACTTTCATTTCCAGCATATCCTGGCATCATGTGGATGTGACTGTGAAACCGACCACCTACCTAACCATTGTACTGGCAGTGCACAGTCAGTGTTGCACAGGAGTGATCACTGTTTCAGGTGGTGCACAGTCAGTGTTACATAGGATCGATCACTGTTTCAGGTGGTGCACAGTCAGTGTTACATAGGATCGATCACTCTTTGTGGGGTTGCACAGTCAGTGTTACATAGGATCGATCACTCTTTCTGGGGTTGCACAGTCAGTGTTCTACAGGAGCAATCGCTGTTTGTGCGGTGTGAATGTTGCACAGGATTGATCACTTTTCTGGCGATGGACTGTCACTGTTGCACAGGAGCGATCACTGTTTCTGGCGGTGTAGTGTGAGTGTTGCACAGGATCGGTCGATCACTCTTTCTGGCAGTGCACAGTCAGTGTTGCACAGGAGCGGTCGATCACTCTTTCTGGCAGTGCACAGTCAGTGTTGCACAGGAGCGGTCGATCACTCTTTCTGGCAGTGCACAGTCAGTGTTGCACAGGAGCGGTCGATCACTCTTTCTGGTAGTGCACAGTCAGTGTTGCACAGGAGCGCTCGATCTCTCTTTCTGGCAGTGCACAGTCAGTGTTGCACAGGAGCGGTCGATCACTCTTTCTTGCAGTGCACAGTCAGTGTTGCACAGGAGCGGTCGATCACTCTTTCTGGTAGTGCACAGTCAGTGTTGCACAGGAGCGGTCGATCACTCTTTCTGGTAGTGCACAGTCAGTTTTGCACAGGAGCGCTCGATCACTCTTTCTGGCAGTGCACAGTCAGTGTTGCACAGGAGTGGTCGATCACTCTTTCTGGTAGTGCACAGTCAGTTTTGCACAGGAGCGCTCGATCACTCTTTCTGGCAGTGCACAGTCAGTGTTGCACAGGAGCGGTCGATCACTCTTTCTGGCAGTGCACAGTCAGTGTTGCACAGGAGCGGTCGATCACTCTTTCTGGTAGTGCACAGTCAGTGTTGCACAGGAGCGGTCGATCACTCTTTCTGGTAGTGCACAGTCAGTGTTGCACAGGAGCGGTCGATCACTCTTTCTGGCAGTGCACAGTCAGTGTTGCACAGGAGCGGTCGATCACTCTTTCTGGTAGTGCACAGTCAGTGTTGCACAGGAGCGGTCGATCACTCTTTCTGGCAGTGCACAGTCAGTGTTGCACAGGAGTGGTCGATCACTCTTTCTGGTAGTGCACAGTCAGTGTTGCACAGGAGCGCTCAATCACTCTTTCTGGCAGTGCACTGTCAGTGTTGCACAGGAGCGGTCGAGAACTCTTGCAGGCGGTGCACTGTCAGTGTTGCACAGGAGCGGTCGAGAACTCTTGCAGGCGGTGCACAGTCAGTGTTGCACAGGAGCGGTCGAGAACTCTTGCAGGCGGTGCACAGTCAGTGTTGCACAGGAGCGGTCGATCACTCTTGCAGGTGGTGCACAGTCAGTGTTGCACAGGAGCGGTCGAGAACTCTTGCAGGCGGTGCACAGTCAGTGTTGCACAGGAGCGGTCGATCACACTTTCTGGTAGTGCACAGTCAGTGTTGCACAGGAGCGGTCGATCACTCTTTCTGGTAGTGCACAGTCAGTGTTGCACAGGAGCGCTCGATCACTCTTTCTGGCAGTGCACTGTCAGTGTTGCACAGGAGCGGTCGATCACTCTTGCAGGCGGTGCACAGTCAGTGTTGCACAGGAGCGGTCGAGAACTCTTGCAGGCGGTGCACAGTCAGTGTTGCACAGGATCGATCACTCTGGTGGTGATTTGATTAATGTTGCTGCCCTGAGCAGGGAAAGTCACCAGGTGCGCCTCACTGTACAAAGGCACAGCACGCGTCTGAGATTTAGACGCTGAGCCCCATCTATCAGTCACTAGGGGAGCAGGAGGTGTTCCAGGACACTTCAGGGACAGGGCGACTCCTCTTTGACAGAAATAAAGTGTATTTTTTACCATTTTAGATGCTGAGCAGCTAAAGCAGTGGTGCTGTGTGTCTCCTCATCATCAGTAGATTGCATTGTGTTACTCAGCTGACGGGTTCCCTTTAAGCGTCTCCATGGTGTTGACTATGTCAGGATTCTATGATTCATCTTTGATGTTTGTTTCTTAATACTTGGGATTTTCCGATGTATGCGTCCGTAGCTTGCACAACCATCATCGCTTACGCTCAAACGTCTTGTATTTTTTAATAGTTCCCCAGGAATGTGTACAGGGAACCGTCCATCTGCTTCGGATAAAAGATTAATTTGCTGTAAAGCTATGAAATGCCATCACATCGCTCTCCGAAATCTCTGCGCAGAGACCGGACCCTGAGCCAAGAGTCTGCACCTTCCCTGCCTGATGTATAGTCACAGCGGCAAACGGTCTCCGCTTTACAAGTGTCACGCTCCTCGCCATTATTACTCTGACACGTCTGAAACAGTAATGGCAATGGTTTTTGGATGTTGCTATACAAGCAGAAGCAAGTTATTGCTCTAAACTTCTCACTCGTATATGTGTATATAGGAGAAAGGGTATTTACATGTATACATATAGCTATGACAACCAGAATGAAACCCTCTATTCCTCATACTACATAACTGTAAACCTGTTATGTCAGCATATGCTTTAATGGGTTTTCTACCTAAAACAGCGCCCCTCTTGTACTTGTAGTTTGGATGTTGGTATAGCAGCTATGTTCCAATAAAGTGAATAGAGCTGAGTTGTAATATCACACACAACCTGTGGATTGGGGGGGGGGGGTACTGCTTCTGTATTCAACTTGCTCATAACTCACAGTAGCGTTAACCAATTATTTTTCATAGTTCTAAGGATGGATATTTTTTACCCATGCATTTCTTCCGCTCACTCATCTCCTTTGTTAATGTGTCTTGTGTTCTTACATCTGATAATGCATCAGAGCAAACATCAAGCCATGAGGAGGAAAGAGCTGCCTGTAGAGCTCAGAGACAGTACTGTGTGGGGGAGGAAAGAGCTGCCTGTAGAGCTCAGAGACAGGACTGTGTGGGGGAGGAAAGAGCTGCCTGTAGAGCTCAGAGGCAGGATTGTGAGGAGGAGGAAAGAGCTGCCTGTAGAGCTCAGAGAAAGGACTGTGTGGGGGAGGAGGAAAGAGCTGCCTGTAGAGCTCAGAGACAGTACTGTGTGGGGGAGGAGGAAAGAGCTGCCTGTAGAGCTCAGGGACAGGATTGTGTGAGGAGGAAAGAGCTTCCTGTAGAGGTCAGAGACAGGACTGTGTGGGGGAGGAAAGAGCTGCCTGTAGAGCTGAGAGACAGGACTGTGTGGAGGAGGAAAGAGCTGCCTGTAGAGCTCAGAGACAGGACTGTGAGGAGGAGGAAAGAGCTGCCTGTAGGGCTCAGAGACAGGACTGTGTGGAGGAGGAAAGAGCTGCCTGTAGAGCTCAGAGACAGGACTGTGTGGAGGAGGAGGAGGAAAGAGCTGCCTGTAGGGCTCAGAGACTGGACTGTGTGGAGGAGGAAAGAGCTGCCTGTAGAGCTCAGAGACAGGACTGTGTGGGGGAGGAAAGAGCTGCCTGTAGAGCTGAGAGACAGGACTGTGTGGAGGAGGAAAGAGCTGCCTGTAGAGCTCAGAGACAGGACTGTGTGGGGGAGGAAAGAGCTGCCTGTAGAGCTCAGAAACTGGACTGTGTGGAGGAGGAAAGAGCTGCCTGTAGAGCTCAGAGTAAGGATTGTGAGGAGGAGGAAAGAGCTGCCTGTAGAGCTCAGAGTAAGAATTGTGAGGAGGAGAAAAAAAGCTGCCTGTAGAGCTCAGAGACAGGACTGTGTGGAGGAGGAAAGAGCTGCCTGTAGAGCTCAGAAACTGGACTGTGTGGAGGCGGAAAAAGCTGCATGTAGAGCTCAGAGTAAGGATTGTGAGGAGGAGGAGGAGGAGGAGGAGGAAAGAGCTGCCTGTAGAGCTCAGAGACAGGACTGTGAGGAGGAGGAAAGAGCTGCCTGTAAAGCTCAGAGACAGGACTGTGTGGGAAAGGAAAGAGCTGCCTGTAGAGCTCAGAGACAGGACTGTGTGGGAAAGGAAAGAGCTGCCTGTAGAGCTCAGAGACAGGACTGGGTGGAGGAAGAAAGAGCTGCCTGTAGAGCTCAGAGACAGTACTGTGTGGAGGAGGAAAGAGCTGCCTGTAGAGCTCAGAGACTGGACTGTGTGGAGGAGGAAAGAGCTGCCTGTTGACCGGCCAAAGGGGCTTCACCTAATGCTAAGGAACTGCTCTGAATAATGGTGAGGACGGAGATTATAGGGATTACTAGAAAATGTACCCGGCGCTGCCCAGGTATAAAGTGTCAGTGTGTTAATTAGATTTGTTCTAAGGTGCCCAGGAGGCCAAGCTAAAGGTATTGCTTCATCTGAGTTAATCAGTGGAATTAGTGTATACCTGTAGTGCATAGTTGGAGGGGTTCTGTATACCCACAATGTATAGTTTTTAGGGGTCTCGCATATCTGTAGTGCATAGTTGGAGGGGGCTGTATACCTATAGTGTATAGTTGGGGGGGGGTCCTGTATACCTGTAGTGTGTATTTGGGGGGGGGCTGTATACCTGTAGTGTATAGTTGAGGGAGGTCATGTATACCTGCAGTATACAGTTGGTGAAGGTCCTGTATACCTGTACTGTATAGTTCGGGGTCCAGTATACCTGTAGTATATAGTTGGTGCTGTATACCTGTAATGTATAGTTGGTGGAGGTCTTGTATACCTGTAGTTTATAGTTTGAGGGTCCTGGATACCTGTAGTGTATAATTGGTGGAGGTCTTGTATACCTGTAGTATATAGTTCGGGGGTCCTGTATACCTGTAGTAAATAGTTTGAGGGTCCTGTATAACTATAGTATAGAGTTGGTGGAGGTCCTGTATACCTGTAGTGTATAGTTTGGGGTCCTATATACCTGTAGTATATAGCTGGTGGAGTTCGTGTATACCTGTAGTATATTTGGGGTCCTGTATACCAATTATTTTTCATAGTTCTAAGGATGGATATTTTTTACCCATGCATTTCTTCCGCTCACTCATCTCCTTTGTTAATGTGTGTTGTGTTCTTACATCTGATAATGCATCAGAGCAAACATCAAGCCATAAGGAGGAAAGAGCTGCCTGTAGAGCTCAGAGACAGTACTGTGTGGGGGAGGAAAGAGCTGCCTGTAGAGCTCAGAGACAGGACTGTGTGGGGGAGGAAAGAGCTGCCTGTAGAGCTCAGAGGCAGGATTGTGAGGAGGAGGAAAGAGCTGCCTGTAGAGCTCAGAGAAAGGACTGTGTGGGGGAGGAGGAAAGAGCTGCCTGTAGAGCTCAGAGACAGGATTGTGTGGAGGAGGAGGAAAGAGCTGCCTGTAGAGCTCAGAGACAGGACTGTGTGGAGGAGGAAAGAGCTGCCTGTAGAGCTCAGAGACAGTACTGTGTGGGGGAGGAGGAAAGAGCTGCCTGTAGAGCTCAGAGACAGTACTGTGTGGGGGAGGAGGAAAGAGCTGCCTGTAGAGCTCAGGGACAGGATTGTGTGAGGAGGAAAGAGCTTCCTGTAGAGGTCAGAGACAGGACTGTGTGGGGGAGGAAAGAGCTGCCTGTAGAGCTGAGAGACAGGACTGTGTGGAGGAGGAAAGAGCTGCCTGTAGAGCTCAGAGACAGGACTGTGAGGAGGAGGAAAGAGCTGCCTGTAGGGCTCAGAGACAGGACTGTGTGGAGGAGGAAAGAGCTGCCTGTAGAGCTCAGAGACAGGACTGTGTGGAGGAGGAGGAGGAAAGAGCTGCCTGTAGAGCTGAGAGACAGGACTGTGTGGAGGAGGAAAGAGCTGCCTGTAGAGCTCAGAGTAAGGATTGTGAGGAGAAGGAAAGAGCTGCCTGTAGAGCTCAGAGTAAGAATTGTGAGGAGGAGAAAAAAAGCTGCCTGTAGAGCTCAGAGACAGGACTGTGTGGAGGAGGAAAGAGCTGCCTGTAGAGCTCAGAAACTGGACTGTGTGGAGGCGGAAAAAGCTGCATGTAGAGCTCAGAGTAAGGATTGTGAGGAGGAGGAGGAGGAGGAGGAAAGAGCTGCCTGTAGAGCTCAGAGACAGGACTGTGAGGAGGAGGAAAGAGCTGCCTGTAAAGCTCAGAGACAGGACTGTGTGGGAAAGGAAAGAGCTTCCTGTAGAGCTCAGAGACAGGACTGTGTGGGAAAGGAAAGAGCTGCCTGTAGAGCTCAGAGACAGGACTGGGTGGAGGAAGAAAGAGCTGCCTGTAGAGCTCAGAGACAGTACTGTGTGGAGGAGGAAAGAGCTGCCTGTAGAGCTCAGAGACAGGACTGTGTGGAGGAGGAAAGAGCTGCCTGTTGACCGGCCAAAGGGGCTTCACCTAATGCTAAGGAACTGCTCTGAATAATGGTGAGGACGGAGATTATAGGGATTACTAGAAAATGTACCCGGCGCTGCCCAGGTATAAAGTGTCAGTGTGTTAATTAGATTTGTTCTAAGGTGCCCAGGAGGCCAAGCTAAAGGTATTGCTTCATCTGAGTTAATCAGTGGAATTAGTGTATACCTGTAGTGCATAGTTGGAGGGGTTCTGTATACCCACAATGTATAGTTTTTAGGGGTCTCGCATATCTGTAGTGCATAGTTGGAGGGGGCTGTATACCTATAGTGTATAGTTGGGGGGGGGGGTCCTGTATACCTGTAGTGTGTATTTGGGGGGGGGCTGTATACCTGTAGTGTATAGTTGAGGGAGGTCATGTATACCTGCAGTATACAGTTGGTGAAGGTCCTGTATACCTGTACTGTATAGTTCGGGGTCCAGTATACCTGTAGTATATAGTTGGTGCTGTATACCTGTAATGTATAGTTGGTGGAGGTCTTGTATACCTGTAGTTTATAGTTTGAGGGTCCTGGATACCTGTAGTGTATAATTGGTGGAGGTCTTGTATACCTGTAGTATATAGTTCGGGGGTCCTGTATACCTGTAGTAAATAGTTTGAGGGTCCTGTATAACTATAGTATAGAGTTGGTGGAGGTCCTGTATACCTGTAGTGTATAGTTTGGGGTCCTATATACCTGTAGTATATAGCTGGTGGAGTTCGTGTATACCTGTAGTATATTTGGGGTCCTGTATACTTGTAGTATAGAGTTGGTGAAGGTGCTGTATAACTGCATTATAGAGTTGGTGTAGGTCCTGTATACCTGTAGTGTATAGTTTTGAGGTCATGTATACCTGTAGTGTATAGTTTGGGGTCCTATATACCTGTAGTATATAGTTGGTGGAGTTCCTGTATAGCTGTAGTGTATAGTTTTGGGGTCCTGTATACCTGTAGTATATAGTTGGTGGAGGTCCTGTATACCTGAAGTGTATAGTTGGTGGAGGTCCTGTATACCTGTAGTATATAGTTTTGGGGTCCTGTATACCTGTAGTGTAAAGTTTGGGGTCCTGTATACCTTTAGTATATAGTTTTGTGGAGGTCCCGTGCACCTGTAGTGTATAGTTTTGGGGTCCTGTATACCTGCAGGGTTGTATTTACCCGTATGGCAGTGTTATTCAGTCACAGTGTGTCGGTATTGGTCATGTCTGGTATGGCGGTGTTATCCAGTCACAGTATGGCGGTATTGGTCAGGTCTGGTATGACAGTGTTATCCAGCACAGTATAGCGGTATTGGTCAGGTCTGGTGTGGCGGTGTTATCTATTTACAGTATGGCGGTATTGGTCAGGTCTTATATGACAGTGTTATCCATTCACAGTATGGCGGTATTGGTCAGGTCTGGTAAGGAGGTGTTATCCAGTCACAGTATGGTGGTATTGGTCAGGTCTGGTATGACAGTGTTATCCAGCACAGTATGGCGGTATTGGTCAGGTCAGTTTGGTATACCTGTAGTGCCCTGTATATACATGTACTGTATAGTTGGAGTAGGGGGTCCTGTATACATGTACTGTGTAGATGGAGTAGGGGGCCCTGTATACATGTACTGTATAGATGGAGTAGGGGGCCCTGTATACATGTACTGTATAGATGGAGTAGGGGGCCCTGTATACATGTACTGTATAGATGGAGTAGGGGGTCCTGTATACATGTACTGTATAGATGGAGTAGGGGGTCCTGTATACATGTACTGTATAGATGGAGTAGGGGGTCCTGTATACATGTACTGTATAGATGGAGTAGGGGGTCCTGTATATACATGTACTGTATAGATGGAGTAGGGGGTCCTGTATACATGTACTGTATAGATGGAGTAGGGGGTCCTGTATACATGTACTGTGTAGATGGAGTAGGGGGTCCTGTATACATGTACTGTATAGATGGAGTAGGGGGTCCTGTATACATGTACTGTATAGATGGAGTAGGGGGTCCTGTATACATGTACTGTATAGTTGGAGTAGGGGCTCCTGTATATACATGTACTGTATAGATGGAGTAGGGGGTCCTGTATACATGTACTGTGTAGATGGAGTAGGGGGTCCTGTATACATGTACTGTATAGATGGAGTAGGGGGTCCTGTATACATGTACTGTATAGATGGAGTAGGGGGCCCTGTATACATGTACTGTATAGTTGGAGTAGGGGCTCCTGTATATACATGTACTGTATAGATGGAGTAGGGGGCCCTGTATATACATGTACTGTATAGATGGAGTAGGGGGTCCTGTATATACATGTACTGTATAGATGGAGTAGGGGGTCCTGTATATACATGTACTGTATAGATGGAGTAGGGGGTCCTGTATATACATGTACTGTATAGATGGAGTAGGGGGTCCTGTATATACATGTACTGTATAGATGGAGTAGGGGGTCCTGTATATACATGTGCTGTATAGATGGAGTAGGGGCTCCTGTATATATATGTACTGTATAGTTGGAGTAGGGGGTCCTGTATACATGTACTGTATAGTTGGAGTAGGGGGTCCTGTATACATGTACTGTATAGATGGAGTAGGGGGTCCTGTATATACATGTACTGTATAGATTGAGTAGGGGGTCCTGTATATACATGTACTGTATAGATGGAGTAGGGGGTCCTGTATATACATGTACTGTATAGATGGAGTAGGGGCTCCTGTATATACATGTACTGTATAGATGGAGTAGGGGGTCCTGTATATACATGTACTGTATAGATGGAGTAGGGGGTCCTGTATATACATGTACTGTATAGATGGAGTAGGGGGCCCTGTATATACATGTACTGTATAGATGGAGTAGGGGGCCCTTTATATACATGTACTGTATAGATGGAGTAGGGGCTCCTGTATATACATGTACTGTATAGATGGAGTAGGGGGTCCTGTATATACATGTACTGTATAGATGGAGTAGGGGGTGCTGTATACATGTACTGTATAGATGGAGTAGGGGGTCCTGTATATACATGTACAGTATAGATGGAGTAGGGGGCCCTGTATATACATGTACTGTATGGATGGAGTAGGGGGTCCTGTATATACCTGTACTGTATAGATGGAGTAGGGGGCCCTGTATATACATGTACTGTATAGATGGAGTAGGGGGTCCTGTATATACATGTACTGTATAGATGGAGTAGGGGGTCCTGTATATACATGTACTGTATAGATGGAGTAGGGGGCCCTGTATATACATGTACTGTATAGATGGAGTAGGGGGTCCTGTATACATGTACTGTATAGATGGAGTAGGGGGTCCTGTATATACATGTACTGTATAGATGGAGTAGGGGGCCCTGTATATACATGTACTGTATAGATGGAGTAGGGGGTCCTGTATATACATGTACTGTATAGATGGAGTAGGGGGTCCTGTATATACATGTACAGTATAGATGGAGTAGGGGGCCCTGTATATACATGTACTGTATGGATGGAGTAGGGGGTCCTGTAAGGAAAGAGCTGCCTGTAGAGCTCAGAAACTGGACTGTGTGGAGGAGGAAAAAGCTGCCTGTATACTGTATACTGTATGGAGTAGGGGGTCCTGTATACCTGTACTGTATAGATGGAGTAGGGAGTCTACCAGTTATTACTGTGGATGTTGTGAGGCAGCTTCCCTAGCAACCATTGCTCCCTGTGAAAATGACAGCAGTAATCCTATTGGTTGCTAAGGCTCCAACTGCCGTGTCTGCTGCAGCTAATTATATCACCTGTGTTTGCAGTGAGGAGATTTTCCCATTCATCTCTATGGGGCGTCGCTCTTCCCCCTCCCCCTCCCCTCCTGTACATCTGGTGGGGACGGGACCTTCGCAATAACCTTCCCGGGCACCCAATGTATCTGTGTGCCAAATTTGGGGTCAAGCGGTTCAGGCGTTTGGAAGTCTATAGAGGACAGACAGACAGACAGACAGAAGGACAGACTTAGATTTTTATGATATAGATAAGCATTTCTACCATCCCGTCCTCCCTTATCATTATGGGTTATTGCGGTCAGAATGATGGGGATGAAGGGATCAGTGCTGAAGACTATCCCAATGCAGTGTATAGAGTTGATGTCGTTCTGCAGTTAATGGATAGGATGAGATCATGGCGTTAGGGCTGTGAAGTCGTGTCCTGGGGCCATGGCGTAGACAGACGTCTCAGTAAAACGCAGTTCTGGGCAGCTGGGGTCACGTCGGCAGTTCCTGGAATTAAAGACATTGGCAAAATAAAGTAAAAGCAAAGTTTCTATTACAAAGTTCCTTTCTTTGTTTTATAACTGTGTAGGTTTATATATCCAGGGTTTACAGCTCTCCCTTCTTACTGCTGTCCCTGCTGGGTTGTTTGTGGGCAGGAGATGGCTATTATGTGGCTTTCTGCCCCGCTCTCTAGATAAACTCCACTTATTGTAACCACTTTCTGGAACTTTTGCTGTCGTCCTTGATTATCTCCGTTTGGCCAAACTTCCTGCAGTGAATGTCGTGTAACCGCTGGAGAGATGGGGGATTATTATTAGCTGTAATATTCCCGGCTCATTTCCTATCTGTCACAGTAGGGAGAAGACATTGTGAGGGATATGCTGGCAGGAAAGGCTTTATGGACCCAAAGCGAAAGTTATTGCACCAAATGTGTGCGTCCCCTCCGCCAGCCACAGGAGGGTCTGTAAGGTAAGAGTGTGGGCAGTAGATGAGGAGGCTATGTACATATGAGGTGGCATAGGCTGTGTATGTAATACTGGATAAAAAGTTATTTCTATAGTGTTCTATGTGGAGATTGAATCTCTGTGGTCTCTACTGCAGCTTTATACTTCTCTATATCTCACCTGTTTAATATCTGACCTAAATACATACATAGGTGTGAGGTGCAGCAGCTCCTTTCTCTCCACGTCTGTAACATACCTCATTGTGCTCAACCCTGACAGCTATGTCCAGTGTGACTGGAGAAAACACACTGTAGAGATAGTCCGGGGGATAGTACAAAGAAGGATGGGAACATTACACATTTACCCAAAAGTATGAAAGATCCAACCAAAGCAGCAAAAACAAGACAAAACCAGCCAAAAATCCCTGTGGTTGTGCAATAAGATAGGGAGCATTACACAAGCCGTTACCTCCTGGGGCTGCGAGATTGATGTCCTCATAGAGACAACAACAATAGGAAAACTCCAAAAATATCCAACTAGAGAGGAAAAAATAGCGATAAACAAACCAGAACCACCCCCCCCCCTCCCCTAATGGACCCAATCTGTGACAGCTGCTGCAAGTGCACGATGGAGAGAAACCAGCTCACGTATCTGCAAAGAATCAGGTGGAGAGAAGACTGCTCACGTATCTGCAAAGATTCAGGTGGAGAGAAGACTGCTCGCATATCTGCAAAGAGTCAGGTGGAGAGAAGACGGCTCACGTATCTGCAAAGAGTCAGGTGGAGAGAAGCCGGCTCACGTATCTGCAAAGAATCAGGTGGAGAGAAGCCGGCTCACGTATCTGCAAAGAATCAGGTGGAGAGAAGCCGGCTCACGTATCTGCAAAGAATCAGGTGGAGAGAAGACTGCTCACGTATCTGCAAAGAATCAGGTGGAGAGAAGACTGCTCACGTATCTGCAAAGAATCAGGTGGAGAGAAGCCGGCTCACTTATCTGCAAAGAGTCAGGTGGAAAGGAACCGGCTCACGTAAATGCAAAGAATTAGGAGGAGCTAAATTATTATTATTTTTATTAGTTATTTTTAATGTGTCTGTGATTCCAGAGCGCTGTACAAGTGATAGATGTGACACACAGGAATAGTACAAGGTCAAAGGACATTACATGAATAAGGTGAATAGTAGACTGATACATGGGTATACCCTGCTCTGGAAGGCTTACATAGGGAGAGAGGCCCCTGCCCGCCAGGTATTACATAGGGAGAGAGGGCCCCTGCCCACCAGGGCTTACATAGGGAGAGAGGATTCTGCCCGCCAGGGCTTACATAGGGAGAGAGGCCCCTGCCCGCCAGGTATTACATAGGGAGAGAGGCCCCTGCCCACCAGGGCTTACATAGGGAGAGAGGCCCCTGCCCACCAGGGCTTACATAGGGAGAGAGGCCCCTGCCCACCAGGGCTTACATAGGGAGAGAGGATCCTGCCCGCCAGGGCTTACATAGGGAGAGAGGCCCCTGCCCGCCAGGGCTTACATAGGGAGAGAGGATCCTGCCCGCCAGGGCTTACGTAGGGAGAGAGGACCCTGCCCGCCAGGGCTTACATAGGGAGAGAGGCCCCTGCCCGCCAGTGCTTACATAGGGAGAGAGGACCCTGCCCACCAGGGATTACATAGGGAGAGAGGAGCCTGCCCGCCAGGTATTACATAGGGAGAGAGGAGCCTGCCCGCCAGGTGTTACATAGGGAGAGAGGAGCCTGCCCGCCAGGTATTACATAGGGAGAGAGGAGCCTGCCCGCCAGGTATTACATAGGGAGAGAGGACCCTGTCCGCCAGGGCTTACATAGGGAGAGAGGCCCCTGCCTGCCAGGGCTTACATAGGGAGAGAGGAGCCTGCCCACCAGGGCTTACATAGGGAGAGAGGACCCTGCCTGCCAGGTATTACATAGGGAGAGAGGACCCTGCCTGCCAGGTATTACATAGGGAGAGAGGACCCTGCCTGCCAGGTATTACATAGGGAGAGAGGACCCTGCCCGCCAAATGTGCAGTTTAAAAGACTGTAAAATCAAAGTTGACCCCCAAGGCAGCAGATCTAGGGGATGGGGGACAGAGTGCAGCCATTGATTGCGATTGACAGATTACACGGTGGGGTGGAGCGAGATGGGGGAAAGATGTTGAAGTACTTGTCGAGTTTTAACAAGCGGGAGGAGGAGAAGGAAGATATAACCGATGGACACTCTGGAATCCTGGATAGCAAAGAGGTGACATCTGGACCAGAGAGGTAGATCTGAGTGTCATAACTATAGAGGTGGTACTGGAAGATGGAGAAGAGGCCTAAGGACAGAGCCTTCGGGGACACCAATAGTGGGGGACGAGGAGAGGAGGTGGTATGGAGTGAGAGACACAAAGTGCGGTTGGAGAGGTAAGAGGAGATCCAGGAGAGGGCTGAGCTAGTGACGCCAAGGGATAAAAGAATTTGTAGGAGGAGAGAATGGCCAAGTGTCAAAGGCAAAAAACAGGTCAAGAAGAAGGAGCACAGGGTATTAGAGTGAGGCTTTGGCAGTTAGTAGGACATTGGCCACTTTGGTGGGGGCAGTTTCTATGGAATTGTGGGGGAAGAAACCAGATTGCAGGGGATCGAAGAGCGAGTTGCATGAGAGGTGGGAGAACAGTTCAAGGTTCTCTACACTGGATTTGACCTTTGCTCTCAGTGACCTCATCACATTATTGTGCGGGGAGCGATGGATTAGGATTTTGCCTTGGAAGTTTCCTTATTTGTAGGAATGATCAGCGAGTCTTATTGTGTAACATCCGCGCGGGCAGCTGATATCCTACAAATGTCACATATTTCTCATTGCTTCTGATGGTTGGGATGAGGCACAGTATTCCCAGGTCTCCACTTCCTGGAGGAATGCTCTTATAGCGGAGCTATGCAGATGGATGGTGCTGCTCATGTTCTGCATACCTTCTCCAGGCCTAATAAATAACACCGAGAATGGGACGTCCTCGCGGCATGTGACCTCTGGTTCCCACACGCGCTCCAGTGAACAGATGTGTGCGTTCCAGCCAGGCCATCATCCCCTGCTATAGACAGATGTGATCTGGGGGGGGGGCCGCACTGTAGTCTGAATACTGATCCTATAATAGCATATGGAAGACTTCACCTAATCTCATGATAATCCACCTAAGATTATCTATGGTGATTCCTTATCATATAGCAGATCCCGTGCAGTTATCCAGAGAGGAGGGATCGGGCTGTATGATATTATCACATATACCGGATCCCGTGCAGTTATCAGTTGAGGAGGGATGTGGCTGTATGATATTATCTATAGTGCTGATTCCTCCTCATCACGTATAGCGGATCCTGTGGTTTCCTTCTCTATGTTAGGTCTTTATCCCGTCATTGATGGTCTTCTCCTGGTTCCCGGGGTCGTTATTGGTCTGCTCCTGGTTACCGGGGTCGTTGATGGTCTGCTCCTTGTTACCAGTGTCATTGATGGTCTGCTGCTGGTTACCAGGGTCATTGATGGTCTGCTCCTGGTTACTGGGGTCATTGATGGTCTGCTCTTGGTTACTGGGGTTGTTGATGGTCTGCTCCTGGTTATCAGGGTCATTGATGGTCTGATCCTGGTTACCAGGGTCATTGATGATCTGCTCCTGGTTACCAGGGTCATTGATGGTCTGCTTCTGGTTACCAGGGTCATTGATGATCTGCTCCTGGTTACCAGGGTCATTGATGGTATGCTTCTGGTTACCAGGGTTGATGGTCTGCTGCTGGTTACCAGGGTCATTGATGGTCTGCTCCTTGTTACCGGGGTCATTGATGATCTGCTCCTGGTTACCGGGGTCATTGATGATCTGATCCTGGTTACTGGGGTCATTGATGGTCTGCTCCTGGTTACGGGGGTCATTGATGGTCTGCTCCTGGTTACTGGGGTTGTTGATGGTCTGCTCCTGGTTACCGGGGTCATTGATGATCTGCTCTTTGTTACCGGGGTTGTTGATGGTCTGCTTCTTGTTAGCGGGGTCATTGATGATCTGCTCCTGGTTACCGGGGTCATTGATGATCTGCTCCTGGTTACCGGGGTCATTGATGGTCTGCTCCTGGTTGCTAGGGTCGTTAATGGTCTGCTCCTAATTACCAGGGTCATTGATGATCAGTTTTGAGCACACCGTTATCTGTCTGTATGGATATTGTTCCTCCATCTTCTAGTTTTGTCCCCTTGAATCCCCATCATTATTTTCTGACCGCCATGTTGTCTGTGGTCTCCTCCATTGCTTTGGTTGTCTCCATCCTCATGCTGTTTACCATCTGTAACAATCTCTTGTCCTATTTCCCCCATTTTATGCCTCTCACCCCCAACCAACACATTCCCCTCATAGCTCAATAACAAAGCAAAACCATCTGTCTCCTGCACCATATCGGATATCATGGCATGGGCTTTGTGCACAGAGAGGCATACATTGCTATGTAAATGTATAGATGAGGCATGGAGAGCGCACCGCTCCATGGGGATCTGACCGCGCTCCTCCTCAGGCTTCTTCTCCAAGAGATGGGTTTTGGTTTTTTGAATTTCATCCTGTTTTTCCTTCTGTTATTGCGCTATTCACATGGAACACAAACCGTGGCTGCACGTCCACAGGTAAAGCATGGATCTGCCCCCGAGGCTGTGGCTGTCCAGGCATGATGGGAATAGTAGTTTTGCAATAGCTGGAGAGCCTGAATGGTCCCTATCCCTGCCTTAGGCTATGTTCACACAACGTACGGACAACGGCCGTTGTTGCATTAATAATAACTTTAAAATTAATGCACAATGGCGAGGAATAATTGACATCTCAATTATTTCAATAGCCGTATCGAATGACGACTGTTGTTCATTACATTGTGGGAACAATGGTCGTTGTTTGCATTGACTTCAATGGAACACATTTGACTATGAAAAGAACGGCCGTTCTTTTTATAAAATGCATGTTGTGTGACCATAGCCTTAGAGGGGACAACCCAGCATTTTAGCAGCCCCTCTGTTGCCCACAGGGGGAGCCGCTCAATCTGGGTGATATCCATGTCACAGTATATTCAGTGGAGTTGCATGCTCTGTACTACTAACCCTTTGTTTGCCGCCACGTTACAGTATGAGGACTCTGAACATATAATAATATGAGTCGCTCGTACGTTTTATTGCGGCGCTGACAGAGTTAATAGAAGTGCGGTTGATGTCACATCTGATTTCCTTGTCTAATCGGACTGGAATCTCATGTGAAGACGCGGTGGCGGAGGTCCTGAAGCCCCCTACTTGTAGATAAACACTTGTGAAACGCGTGGGGTCGGGCCGTGTGGTTACGCAGATGGGACCTGGATCACCACATAGCAGTGTGATCTGCAGCCGCATGGATAATACTGTAATCCTATGGAATATTCCATGTCGCTGCATCCTCCGTTTCTAGTAGGAATGTTACGTGCAGTACTGTCCATAGCGTTAGATGGTGATCAGCCGAACCATCCACAGCTGCTGCCGGGCGGCTTCTATCACATGTCAGGGCCTATTCACTGCAATAAGGACGGATATCATGGTGGACCTATTGGGCCTCATTTACTAACAATGAGTCAATTATAATCCGTTATGCTGCCGGTTGTGGCGGCTGTTGGGTCACCACCTATATCATATGTCGGGGGAGCCCCTCGCAGCTCCCCCCCCCCCCGGCACAGACAGCAAGTGGGGAACAAGGAGCAAGCGAGTGCTGACCGGACAGGTCGGGGCTCGCCCCTCCAGATCGGGCCGTGTAATAGGGCCCGAACACTAATGATTACTGTGGTGCTACGTCCTTATCCGATAAGAGCCTACGTTTGTGGTATACCAGCATATATTGCTGCATATCCACACTGCATCCATTGAATCCAATAGGAGAGAACTTAAAGAGTCACTGTCATATATATATATATATATATATATATATATATATATATATATATATATAAAAACATTTTTTTCTTTCAGAAATCAATAGTCCAGGCGATTATAGGAAAATTTGTATTTGGGTTTATTAGGCAAATATGTAATTATCTGCATGTAAAACAGCCTTTCCCCAGGTCCCCTCCCTCCTCTTTTCCATTCACTGCAAAATATCAGGAAATTATGACTTGTTGCATCAGACACAACCCTGTCTGTTCTATAGAGAGGGGAGGGGGGGGGGAGGGAGTTAGTTGGCAGCAGAGAACAAAGGATTACACAACACTGAGGTGGGTGACAGCGGTATTCAGAGGTCTGAGAGGTCAGTGCGGAGGGCCCTATTCCATGGGACGATTATCGTTCGCATAATCGTTAACGATAAACGATTCAAACGACCGCTATTGCGAAAGACCTGAAATCGTTCACCTATTCACATGGAACGATAATCGTTACTTATGATCGTTCTTGCGGTCGTATTGTCGTCGCTATTGCGTTCGTCACTACTGCGAACGACCGAACGACATCTTATTCAGTGCAAACGATTTGCGAACGAGCAACGATAAAAATAGGTCCAGGTCTTATTAAACGATTAACGATTTCTCGTTCGGTCATTAATTGTTAACTGCTTTTCAAACGAACGATTATCGTTTAGATTCGAACTATTTAACGATAATCGTCCCGTGGAATAGGGCGCTGATTGTCAGAGGAGATAGGGAGTTGTAGAGTTGTCCTGTATTGGTGCCTCATCTCCCTCCACCCCTCCCCTCTCCATAAGCCATGAGGACAGGGGGGAGAGCTTCAAACTGTTTTTTCATGATTAAAAATGCATTTTTCGGCTAATAAACCCAATTACAAAGTTTCTTAAAATCGCCTGGACTATTGATTTCTGGGGAAAAAAAATTTAAACGACAGTGACACTTTAAGGCTGGGTTCACACTACGTATATTTCAGTCAGTATTGTGGTCCTCATATTGCAACAAAAACCAGGAGTGGATTAAAAACACAGAAAGGATCTGTTCACACAATGTTGAAATTGAGTGGATGGCCGTCATTTAATGGCAAATATTTGCTGTTATTTTAAAACAACGGCTGTTATATTGAAATAATGGCCGTTATTTACTGTTGCATGGCGGCCATCCACTCAATTTCACCATTGTGTGAACAGATCCTTTCTGTGTTTTTAATCCACTTCTGGTTTTGGTTGCAATATGAGGACCACAATACTGACTGAAATATACATATACTGACTGAAATTTACTGACTGAAATATACATAGTGTGAACCCAGCCTGAAGCTGTATTACACAGCCCCATAACAGTGAGTGAATCTATTATACAGATCGGTTATCGAGCAGCACAGGCTGAATATGGCTGGATTCACACTACGTAAAAAACACGGCCGTATTTCATAACAAAGGCCGTATTTTGCACAAACAACAGCTGTTATTTTACAAATAACGGCCGTTTGCGTAAGAATGGTTTTTTACGTAGTGTGAACATAGCCTTGTCTGTGGGATTCACTGCCACTGCAGCTCTCACTTCAGGTCCCGTCTCTGTAGTGACAGGCCGCTCAGCCATCACTAGCCAAGAAGGGGCAGCACCTGGGACGGGTCCACAAGTGCCGATGGCGGCGGCAGTGAGTGAGTAACACAGGAACAAAGCAGGAGGACATCAGGGTGCCTGGGCTGGTAAGTATACGTCTTTACTATTTTTTTTTTTATTTATCATTGGCAGCTGAGAATTTTTAAACATGTTGAAAGACAACAATCAGCTGATGATTGCCTCCTCAACTGATCGTTGTCTTAGTTATCGGAGTGATATTTGGGAAATAGGCCCTTAGTCATATACTGCTATTATGTGAGACTCCAGGGGCCGCCTGTGCTTTCCAGTCCAGCGTTCAGAAATGGAGCGAATGTAGTCACTATTGGGTCATATTAGGGTCTACAGGCGTGAGTACGCCACGGAATACGGTTACGCCATTATACCGATGTGATCATCTCGCCCCCTGGGGTACATTCTCACATACTTGATCCGTTGTGGGTTTAATCCATATAGATGGCTGAAATCTGTGGTGGATTAGGGACGTGTGAACGGTGCTGTGCCAGAAGCTTTGGTGTTTTGTGCCAGATCCTTCGGTGCTGTGCCAGAAGCTTTGGTGTTTTGTGCCAGATCCTTCGGTGAGTTTTGGTGCATTCTCTATAGTAAATCTGCCCCATTGTTGGTGTCCCCTGTGGGGTCACGTTCAGCGGCGTCTTCTCCCCCGACAGCTTGGTGAAAGCTTAGGATGAGAAGCTCTTTATGCTGTCCCTGCCCGCAGCTATAAATAGGTCTCAGAATCGTCGCACGTTACACCCTCATAATGGAACCGTATCGGTGAGCCAGCTCCAGAGCGGCCCGGCCTGCCCCGCGGTGGGAATGTCCGCCCCGTCCATAGAGCAGGGAGGCTCTGCTGCTACAGGGGCCTGGACGGCCGGTCAGATCTGATTAGTCTCTAAGGGATTCTGTAATTCACCGCAGACTGGAAATGTGAGAGAGATGGATTCAGCGGTGTGATAGTGTACAGACCGCATTTACATAACACCTAACCCTCTCTCTCCCGGGGAGGGTGCCGCCCGCAGTAAGGTTCTCTGATACATTCTTTACATGGTCTTCCATGAAGATTCCTGCACTGCCCGGAGGTTAACGCCTCGTAATAATCCCCCATCATCATAAACTCTTAATATGCCCCCAGAATAAACAGAATTCCGATCCTGTTTCCATCTGTGCTTTAGCGGAGAAAAACCTTTGGCCCCGGCGCCGAACTTTATAGACAAACAAGGAGAGATAGCGAGGAAGAAGCGTGGGAACCTTAGGAATCCGAAGGAAGTGTTACTTCTGGAAATCTCCGCAAAGAGCAATAAGGGAGGACATTAGTGTATTCCTCTATCACGGCAGAACGTGGACTGAAACGCGCCTGTGCAAACACATCCCCCCCCACACACACACACACACTTTATGGGATAGCGTCCTGTGTACAGCCGCCTGCAGCAGGCATTGGGGGAATAGAGATGTTATACAGACAGGCACCAATAAGGGAAGCTGTCCATGTATATTGCACACCTATCTGTGTAATACCTCATGTATAGTGCACACTTACCTGAGTAATACATCGTGTATGGTGCACACTTACCTGTGTAATACATCATGTATGGTGCACACTTACCTGTGTAATACATCGTGTATGGTGCACACTTACCTGTGTAATACATTGTGTATGGTGCACACTTACCTGTGTAATACATCATGTATGGTGCACATGTCCTGTGTAATACCTCATGTATACTGCACACTTACCTGTGTAATACATTGTGTATGGTGCACACTTACCTGTATAATACATCATGTATGGTGCACACTTTCTTGTGTAATACATTGTCTATGGTGCACACTTTCCTGTGTAATACGTCATGTATGGTGCACACTTACTTGTGTAATACATCATGTATGGTGCACACTTACCTGTGTAATACGTCATGTATGGTGCACACTTACCTGTGTAATACATCATGTATGGTGCACACTTACCTGTGTAATACATCATGTATGGTGCACACTTACCTGTATAATACATTGTGTATAGTGCACACTTACCTGTGTAATACATCATGTATGGTGCACACTTACCTGTTTAATACGTCATGTATGGTGCACACTTACCTGTTTAATACGTCATGTATGGTGCACACTTACCTGTGTAATACATCATGTATGGTGCACACTTACCTGTGTAATACATCATGTATGGTGCACACTTACCTGTTTAATACGTCATGTATGGTGCACACTTACCTGTGTAATACATTGTGTATGGTGCACACTTACCTGTGTAATACATCATGTATGGTGCACAATTACCTGTTTAATACGTCATGTATGGTGCACACTTACCTGTGTAATACATCATGTATGGTGCACACTTACCTGTTTAATACGTCATGTATGGTGCACACTTACCTGTGTAATACATCATGTATGGTGCACACTTACCTGTGTAATACGTCATGTATGGTGCACACTTACCTGTGTAATACATCATGTATGGTGCACACTTACCTGTGTAATACATCATGTATGGTGCACACTTACCTGTTTAATACGTCATGTATGGTTCACACTTACCTGTGTAACACATCATGTATGGTGCACACTTACCTGTGTAATACATCATGTATGGTGCACACTTACCTGTTTAATACGTCATGTATGGTGCACACTTACCTGTGTAATACATCATGTATGGTGCACACTTACCTGTGTAATACGTCATGTATGGTGCACACTTATCTGTGTAATACATCATGTATGGTGCACACTTAGCTGTGTAATACATCATGTATGGTGCACACTTAGCTGTGTAATACATCATGTATGGTGCACACTTAGCTGTGTAATACATCATGTATGGTGCACACTTAGCTGTGTAATACATCATGTATGGTGCACACTTACCTGTTTAATTTGTCATGTATGGTGCACACTTACCTGTGTAATACATCATGTATGGTGCACACTTACCTGTGTAATACATCATGTATGGTGCACACTTACCTGTGTAATACATTGTGTATGGTGCACACTTACCTGTGTAATACATCATGTATAGTGCACATGTCCTGTGTAATACATTGTGTATGGTGCACACTTACCTGTGTAATACGTCATGTATGGTGCACACTTACCTGTGTAATACATTGTGTATGGTGCACACTTACCTGTGTAATACATCATGTATAGTGCACATGTCCTGTGTAATACATTGTGTATGGTGCACACTTACCTGTGTAATACGTCATGTATGGTGCACACTTACCTGTTTAATACGTCATGTATGGTGCACACTTACCTGTGTAATACATCATGTATGGTGCACACTTACCTGTGTAATACGTCATGTATGGTGCACACTTACCTGTGTAATACATCATGTATGGTGCACACTTACCTGTGTAATACATCATGTATGGTGCACACTTACCTGTTTAATACGTCATGTATGGTTCACACTTACCTGTGTAACACATCATGTATGGTGCACACTTACCTGTGTAATACATCATGTATGGTGCACACTTACCTGTTTAATACGTCATGTATGGTGCACACTTACCTGTGTAATACATCATGTATGGTGCACACTTACCTGTGTAATACGTCATGTATGGTGCACACTTATCTGTGTAATACATCATGTATGGTGCACACTTAGCTGTGTAATACATCATGTATGGTGCACACTTAGCTGTGTAATACATCATGTATGGTGCACACTTAGCTGTGTAATACATCATGTATGGTGCACACTTAGCTGTGTAATACATCATGTATAGTGCACACTTACCTGTGTAATACATCATGTATGGTGCACACTTACCTGTGTAATACATCATGTATGGTGCACACTTACCTGTGTAATACATCATGTATGGTGCACACTTACCTGTGTAATACATCATGTATGGTGCACACTTACCTGTGTAATACATCATGTATGGTGCACACTTACCTGTGTAATACATTGTGTATGGTGCACACTTACCTGTGTAATACATCATGTATAGTGCACATGTCCTGTGTAATACATTGTGTATGGTGCACACTTACCTGTGTAATACGTCATGTATGGTGCACACTTACCTGTGTAATACATTGTGTATGGTGCACACTTACCTGTGTAATACATCATGTATAGTGCACATGTCCTGTGTAATACATTGTGTATGGTGCACACTTACCTGTGTAATACGTCATGTATGGTGCACACTTACCTGTGTAATACATCATGTATGGTGCACACTTACCTGTGTAGTTTAGCACATATAGGAGGGGGAGCAGACAGACACCGTGAAGGGAAGCCGTCCATGGAAAGTCAGCGCTTCTGCCAGCTCTTTTGCAACATCCAAGTCTGTGCTTCATGTGAAATGAATGTGGGATTTATCCAGGCTCCATAATAGTGGACAGTTCCAGTTGTCTTCCCGACTGATCTTCATAAATATACCTGGGGGCTGCCAAATCCTGCTGACCTAGTGTTCCTGAAAAGATTAACCCTTCCCGGGATGCCGGCTATCAGTCCCTGCACTGCCTGGTGCTGTCCCTGCCGTCTCCATCATGTGAACAATGGCCAGGTCAGGTGCATCAGCCTCACAATATACATGTGTGTTAGGAACTATAACTCCTATCATGCCCTAATGCTGGAAGCTGCAGTTTCCTGACACCTGGAGGCCAGTGATCCGACGTCTATACAGGACCCCCTGTTACAGTATCTCCCCCCGCTCCACGCTGACCATGTAGTCACACCGGCTTTAATCCTGACTCCGAAACGCACCAGCGTCCCGCTCCACTCTCACATGGAGGTCAGAAGGGATTCTGAGAAGATCTTTGAGTTTCTTGACCTGTGGGATTTCTAGATGTTACTGAATGTTCTCAGAATGGAAATGTTCTGTTCTAAAGAAGAATGTGTCATCACAATCCAAGTGCACCCAGTAAATCACTCCCCAAAGCGAGGAGCGTACTGAGGGCCCGGAGCCCGAGAGGGAGACATCACTGTATCATCGGGAGAGGTTAGGAAGCAGCAAAGCATACTGGGAGTCATTGGAGAGCCACAGACTGGGAATCACTGCTGTATGACTGTCAGGGCATGCTGGGGATTGTAGTTCTGCAATGGCTGGAGAGCCACCGGTTGGGAATCACTGCCGTATGACTGTCAGGGCATGCTGAGCGTTGTAGTTCTGCAACAGCTGGAGAGCCATAGTTTTGGGAATCACTGCCGTATGACTGTCAGGGCATGCTGGGGGTTGTAGTTCTGCAACAGCTGGAGAGCCACAGGTTGGGAATCACTGTCAGGGCATGCTGTGGGTTGTAGTTCTGCAACAGCTGGAGAGCCACAGGTTGAGAATCACTGTCAGGGCATGCTGGGGGTTGTAGTTCTGCAACAGCTGAAGAGCCACAGGTTGGGGATCACTGCCATATGACTGTCAGGGCATGCTGGGGGTTGTAGTTCTGCAACAGCTGGAGAGCCACAGGTTGAGAATCACTGTCAGGGCATGCTGGGGATTGTAGTTCTGCAATGGCTGGAGAGCCACAGGTTGGGAATCACTGCCCTCCGAATAATCTTTTTTCTGTAATAGGAGGACAGTTCAGACCTCTTGAGTTTGGCCCCAACCATGTTGTCCAGTTTACACTTAACTAGAAACAAATGTTTTCCTGGCGGCTTTGCAGCAACCTGTCCGAGGCACCACGGCCATGCACGGAGAGCGGCCAGGAGTCGCCCCACGCTTCACGTCTCCCCTATTAATAATATACAGCACTTGGCAGCAGGAGACGTCTCTGATTCTCTCATCTCTGGTGGATGTCTTTACAAGCTGTAACGTCCTGGCAGCCTGACAGCAGCGACATCATGGCTACCGAGAGGGGACGGACGGCAACATGGACACAAACACATGCGTCTATATGGGATGTTATCACTGCAGCATAAACTTCTCCAACATATACTTACCTGTGTAATACATTGTGTATGGTGCACACTTACCTGTATAATATATTGTGTATGGTGCACACTTACCTGTGTAATACATTGTGTATGGTGCACACTTACCTGTGTAATACATTGTGTATGGTGCACACTTACATGTGTAATACATTGTGTATGGTGCACACTTACCTGTATAATACATTGTGTATGGTGCACACTTACCTGTATAATACATTGTGTATGGTGCACACTTACCTGTGTAATACATCATGTATGGTGCACACTTACCTGTGTAATACATTATGTATGGTGCACACTTACATGTGTAATACATTGTGTATGGTGCACACTTACATGTGTAATACATTGTGTATGGTGCACACTTACCTGTATAATACATTGTGTATGGTGCACACTTACCTGTGTAATACATTGTGTATGGTGCACACTTACCTGTGTAATACATTGTGTATGGTGCACACTTACCTGTGTAATACATCGTGTATGGTGCACACTTACCTGTGTAATACATTGTGTATGGTGCACACTTACCTGTGTAATACATTGTGTATGGTGCACACTTACCTGTGTAATACATTGTGTATGGTGCACACTTACCTGTGTAATACATTGTGTATGGTGCACACTTACCTGTGTAATACATTGTGTATGGTGCACACTTACCTGTGTAATACATTGTGTATGGTGCACACTTACCTGTGTAATACATTGTGTATGGTGCACACTTACCTGTATAATACATTGTGTATGGTGCACACTTACATGTGTAATACATTGTGTATGGTGCACACTTACCTGTGTAATACATTGTGTATGGTGCACACTTACATGTGTAATACATTGTGTATGGTGCACACTTACCTGTATAATACATTGTGTATGGTGCACACTTACCTGTGTAATACATTGTGTATGGTGCACACTTACATGTGTAATACATTGTGTATGGTGCACACTTACCTGTGTAATACATTGTGTATGGTGCACACTTACATGTGTAATACATTGTGTATGGTGCACACTTACCTGTGTAATACATTGTGTATGGTGCACACTTACCTGTATAATACATTGTGTATGGTGCACACTTACCTGTATTATACATTGTGTATGGTGCACACTTACCTGTATAATACATTGTGTATGGTGCACACTTACCTGTGTAATACATTGTGTATGGTGCACACTTACCTGTGTAATACATTGTGTATGGTGCACACTTACCTGTGTAATACATTGTGTATGGTGCACACTTACCTGTGTAATACATTGTGTATGGTGCACACTTACCTGTGTAATACATTGTGTATGGTGCACACTTACCTGTGTAATACATTGTGTATGGTGCACACTTACCTGTGTAATACTGGAGATTTTTAAATAGAAGTAAATTACAAATCCCTGGCACTTTCTGCCACCAGTTGATTTGAAAGAAAAAGATATTCGCTGGAGTGCCCCTTTAAAGTCATCACAGTCAGCCACACATCATGGGGTATATACAGGGTGATGTGGGCATTAATCTGGAAAAAGTCTAACTACGGCCAGGGTTGGGGGGGGGGCTGGCAGAGACCCCCTGGTGGGGTGAGTGGGGGGAGATGGATGGCTCTTATACATGGAGTATTACCAGTCTATAACCTCCTTCTCCCTTTCTGCCTGCAGCCAATATGTCGGTGAAGCTGAAGTTCAGCTCTCCCAGCGATGGTCTCTCCGGGGTCGGTAGGAGCCGATCCTTTGCCGGATTCAGTACATTACAAGTCAGAAAGACCTCGTAAGTAATGAAATGTAGCGGTGTCTCCATAGACGGAGGCTCCTGGAAGGCATTAGGGCTGGCTGGATAGGTTTATGGGGCGAATAGACACTGTCTCACTATAACAGGCCCAGTGTGATGAGGTTTCAGTCTCCATAAAGGCCCAGACACTGAGTGACAGGAGAACAGCTTCTTCAGGGGTTGGGGTTCCTCTCTCTCTCTGAGGATGAGGTGTTTGTAGGATCCCCGACACCTGCGGTGTTATGTCTGCCCCTCGCGCAGGGCTCATTCCCCCACATGTCAGCGCAGCAGATAGTGAGACATGGCGGCAGCGCAGGAAGCCTGTAAAATCCATCCGCGTTGAGGAGACTATGTACGAGCGAGGAGTCATGTAACAGGATGAGCTTCAGGCTGGAGAACAGATGTCACTACAGGTGAGGGAGATAGAAAGCAGATCCCGTCCACCCCGGCTGCCGCTACTGCAGTCACACACAGGTTTTCTATTCCTTGGACCTCACTTTGCTTCACGTATTAAAGAGATTTCCCTGTAATAGATCCTGGTTCAGTCATTTCTTCTTAAAGGGGTCATCCCGGGATTACAGGGGATTATTTATTATTGGGGGTCTGTCCACCACAGTTTAACGGGGAGCAGTCACAGCGAGCCAATAAATCAGCTTGACTATAGTGGTGGAGAGCAGGGGACCCCAAGGTCTGATGGCTGAGACCCCAAACCATCACATACTGGAGATAGGAAATACGCCGTAATCTTGGCAGGACTCCTGGGTTACAGGTCTTGCTTTCCAACGTTGTCTCATTCCAGTCAGAATAAGTGGGGCTACTGGGACTCTGACCCCAAAGGAGAAAATCTGTAGGGGGGACAGGATATGGAGGAGGAGGGAACAGAGGAGTCTGGAGGAGGATAGGGGCAGAGGAGTCTGGAGGAGGGAACAGAGGAGTCTGGAGGAGGATAGGGGCAGAGGAGTCTGGAGGAGGGAACAGAGGAGTCTGGAGGAGGATAGGGGCAGAGGAGTCTGGAGGAGGATAGGGGCAGAGAAGCCAGGGGGCGGGGGAGATAGGAGTCTGGAGGAGGGGATCGAGGAGTCTGGAGGAGGATAGGGGCAGAGGAGTCTGGAGGAGGATAGGGGCAGGGGAGTCTGGAGTAGGAAGGGGACAGAGAAGCCGGGGGGGGGGGGAGGGGGAGAGGAGTCTTGAGGAGGAGATCAAGGACTCTGAAGGAGGATATGGGCAGAGGAGTCTGGAGGAGGATAGGGGCAGAGGAGTCTGGAGGAGGATAGGGGCAGAGGAGTCTGGAGGAGGATAGGGGCAGAGGAGTCTGGAGGAGAATAGGGCCAGAGGAGTCGAGGAGAATAGGGGCAGAGGAGTCTGGAGGAGGAAGGGGACAGAAGAGTCTGGAGGAGGATAGGGGCAGAGGAGTCTGGAAGAGGATAGGGGCAGAGGAGTCGAAGAGGATAGGGGCAGAGGAGTCTGGAAGAGGATAGGGGCAGAGGAGTCTGGAAGAGGATAGGGGCAGAGGAGTCGAAGAGGATAGGGGCAGAGGAGTCTGGAAGAGGATAGGGGCAGAGGAGTCTGGAAGAGGATAGGGGCAGAGGAGTCTGGAAGAGGATAGGGGCAGAGGAGTCTGGAAGAGGATAGGGGCAGAGGAGTCTCTAGGAGGAAGGGGACAGAGGAGTCTGGAGGAGGATAGGGGCAGAGGAGTCTGGAAGAGGATAGGGGCAGAGGAGTCTGGAGGAGGATAGGGGCAGAGGAGTCTGGAGGAGGAGAAGAAAAGAGGAGACTGGCAGCGGCTTACACCCCCTCCATATTCTGCTTGGATATGTTTGGAGCGATAGGTGAGATAGTCTGCAGCCAGTCAGGTTAGTTCAGGTTGAGGTGCAGCAGCTTCTCATTCTGATCTTTGTGTTTTTCAGGCAATCCCTTCGGAAAAACTCAGTGAAGTCAAAGATGTCCGTCCGCTCTGAGAAGCTGTATCCATCTCTGAGGAAAGGATCCGTCAGGCTGGACCCTCATCCTCACCAAGTCAAGAAGATATTTGAGGCTTTACGGAAAGGACTAAAGTACGTAAGTGATGTGGGGGTCCGCTGCCTTCTCTGACTCATCTGGAAGCCCCCTGAGGAATAGCTCATTGTACTCATACATACATACATACATACATACATACAGGAAGGCTCAGATCCTGAGATCAGCGGCTCCCAGGATGGTCCCCATTGGTAGTGTAGTCCGTTCTGCAATTACCATCATATAAATGATTTGTTTGCATTTTATAGGAATACAAAGCATCAGTCTCCTATAGCCTAATGTAATACTGTTCTGGGTGTAGTATGTGCTCTGAACCAATGCTTCTCATTGAGACTCCTTCACACCTAAGTAATCTATCCGGATTTCTTACAGATTTCCTGATCTGTAGAGTTCTGTGTGGCATGGACACCCGTCAGCATGTGCCTTGAAGGGTGTCCATGCCGGAAAGTTGGCCCAGAAATTATAGGACATTACCAATAATTGTATGGATTTTTGTCAGGATGCCTCATAGAACCCTTATGATGGAATCCAGATTTCTGGACAGCTCCAGATGTGTATCCGGAAACTGTCCAGAAATTTAGATGCATTGCTTGGCAGCACAGGCCAGCACCTCAACAAGCGCCATCAGGTGCTGACACTGGCCCTTTACCCGTATGCGCTGCTAACCAGGATTGCCTATAGTTAAATGCGTCGCTGTGTTTGACAGGGCCGGGAGCCATTGGCACCCAGCCCTGTCAATCACTTTTCTGGCCAAAGGCAGCCACAAGAGGCGATCACAAAGCCCAAAGACAGATGGAAAATTAGGGCAGCGCTGCAGCAGGTGGATATGTTTTTTTTTGTTTCCTTTTCCGTTTTTACGGTCAGGAAACACTGATGGTTTCCTGGAGCCTTCTAACCGCTTCCTGATCAGTGTTTCCTCACTATAAAACTGGCCATGGAGGTGCAGGAGGCCTAATACACAGTGCTGGATGTAATATAAGGGACTTCGGAAGCTTCCAGAATAGTGATTGCAGCTCTGGAGTATAACACAAGATCAGTATATTATATGGGCAGTGGGTGCTGGGTGCAATTTGGTGAATGTGCTCAGTAACCTATAAGGCCTGGGGGGTTAGTTGCCCCCATATTATTGCATCTCCACATGTTGACCTACTGGGTCCAGTCTGCGAGGTCACACAGGAAATGATCAGCCTCTTATTGCAGATTGTTCCAGGGCTGGGAGGCTCCGGTTGTTCTCCACGTGGAGGACGTTTCTTAGAGATCACAATCTGAGAACATGTTCATTAAGCTCAGCTGTTTCCTTAGAGAAGGCCGGGACCTGTCTTGTGGTTTGCATATAAATAATTGGAATACCCTTGGCTAATTTTGCAGCGAGTACCTTGAGGAACATCAAACGCAGCTGGATTTCCTGGCCGGCCAACAGAAAGACATAAAAAGGAACTCCAGACTGGTGAGGCTCTCAGTAACATGTCTTTACACTGTTAATACCTACTATCTTCTGCTGATATATATATATATATATATATATATATATATATATATATATATATATATATATATATAATGACCTGGGAGGCGTGTATGCTGGGAATATAGGAAGACCCTCTGATTTCTGACACATTTTATGTCCGGGATCTTGACATGGATGAAGCCCATTTGGGGGGTTGGGGGTCACTCTGCTTCAGGCCTTCCTGACATGTTTTCTGTTCAAAATACACATGAACCAGAGGTCGTATTTTCACTAAAAATAATAGCAGTGTATTGCACATGTTTTTTCACGTGTATTTTGGCACATTATGTGAAGGGCCCCCTGTGGTATTCAAATAAAAGTAACCACCCAGTGTCCAATAGCATACAGAGCCTTGTGTATACTTCTGTAGAATGCCAGCGGCGGAGGGAAGGGAAATAGTGATAGATTCTCTAAAGGGGTATTCTGGGAAAAAACTTACAATAACATAATAAATAGGCTCAGGGAGGCAGTTAACATCAAAAACAATACTTACCTTCCCCATAGAACGACCCTGATGCACAGCACTTCAGGCTGAGTGGCCAAACGCCAACCCCGTTCAGCAGCCACAGACCGCTGGTTGGCTTAAGGGGCAGCTGCATGTGACAGCTCAGAACTAGGGAAGCGCTGCACAGAAGAAAGGGAGATATGTGACAGTAGGGAGAAGGGGAAGGGATGTTTTTGTGTTTGTTTTTTTATTTTCTTTTTTTGTTATCACCTCCCTGAGTGCATACAGTGTATTGTCCCCAGAAAACAGCTTACACTGACACACAGAATACCACCATGCAGTGCTTCATAGTGCCCTGATAGCATACTGAAGAAATTAACTGTGCCACTGTCCCCTACTGTACTGTGCAGCCATACCCGGAAGTCATCTGGCTTTTTCTGGTCAGGTCTGGCTTCTGTGTATGTGGGCGGGGCTTATCACTGCTCTGGCCTCTTCTGGTCAGGTCTGGCTGCTGTATAAGTGGGCGGAGTTTATCACTGCTCTGCCCTCTTCTAGTCAGGTCTGACTGCTCTGCTTCTCATTACACAGAAGTGCTGCGGGGCAGGATAGGTAGCACAGACCTCCCCATCTCCTGCCAGCAATCGGCTCCTCAGTATATGAATAGGCGAGCAGCCCCCAGGCTCACTGCAGTTCTCTCCAACTGGCTGTCATTATCACAGCTGATTTGGAAGAACTGGAGAATGGTGACAGGGGGTGGTGAGGTGGCTGGGGGGCTCACCTTGTGTACAGGCCCGGTCACAGTACCCCCCTTAATAAACCCTATTGGAACACCCCTGGAGCAGCATATCAGGATGGAGACACGTTTGCTGGATGATAGTATTTGCACCAATCTTCTATTTGATGAGTCCCTTATAAGGTGAGAGAGGAATTGTTTCCATTCAGTAACAGCAAGCAGAGGGGCTGGGAATAGTGAGTTATACAGATAGTCTATTACAATCTGTCAGGTAGGTGAGATGCAGCCACTGACCGTCTGTCTTCTATTACAGGGCTATGTCTATGACCTGGACAAGGTGAGTCCTTCCACGTCGTCTCCCGTCATGAGGAATCACATGTGGTTACTGTGTCCTAATCACTGTCTCTTTTCTCCACCTTATTTTATTGCTTCTGGCTCCTGTACGTAAGACATGATGGGTCAGTGATCAGTTCTCCTATCTGTATGATGAATGACCTAGGCGTCCATTATAGTCAGATATTATAGGGGTGTACAGAGATTGGGGGGGGGGGGGGCTCTGCTGTCTGTATGATGAATGACCTGGGTGTCCATTATAGTCAGATATAGGGGTGTACAGAGATTGGGGGGGGGGCTCTGCTGTCTGTATGATGAATGACCTGGGCATCCATTATAGTCAGATATAGGGGTGTACAGAGATGGGGGGGGGGCTCTGCTGTCTGTATGATGAATGACCTGGGCGTCCATTATAGTCAGATATAGGGGTGTACAGAGATGGGGGGGGGGGGCTCTGCTGTCTGTATGATGAATGACCTGGGCATCCATTATAGTCAGATATAGGGGTGTACAGAGATGGGGGGGGCTCTGCTGTCTGTATGATGAATGACCTGGGCATCCATTATAGTCAGATATAGGGGTGTACAGAGATGGGGGGGGGGCTCTGCTGTCTGTATGATGAATGACCTGGGCGTCCATTATAGTCAGATATAGGGGTGTACAGAGATTGGGGGGGGCCTCTGCTGTCTGTATGATGAATGACCTGGGCATCCATTATAGTCAGATATAGGGGTGTACAGAGATTGGGGGGGGGTCTCTGCTGTCTGTATGATGAATTACCTGGGCATCCATTATAGTCAGATATAGGGGTGTACAGAGATTGGGGGGGGGTCTCTGCTGTCTGTATGATGAATTACCTGGGCATCCATTATAGTCAGATATAGGGGTGTACAGAGATGGGGGGGGGGCTCTGCTGTCTGTATGATGAATGACCTGGGCGTCCATTATAGTCAGATATAGGGGCGTCCTGCAGATGGGGGGTGTCTGCTGTCTGTATGATGAATGACCTGGGCATCCAGTATAGTCAGATATAGGGTTGTACAGAGATGGGGGGGTTCTGCTGTCTGTATGATGAATGACCTGGGCGTCCATTATAGTCAGATATAGGGGTGTACAGAGATTGGGGGGGGGTCTCTGCTGTCTGTATGATGAATGACCTGGGCGTCCATTATAGTCAGATATAGGGGTGTCCTGCAGATGGGGGGTGTCTGCTGTCTGTATGATGAATGACCTGGGCGTCCATTATAGTCAGATATAGGGGTGTACAGAGATGGGGGGGGGGGCTCTGCTGTCTGTATGATGAATGACCTGGGCGTCCATTATAGTCAGATATAGGGGTGTACAGAGATGGGGGGGGGCGCTGCTGTCTGTATGATGAATGACCTGGGCGTCCATTATAGTCAGATATAGGGGTGTACAGAGATTGGGGGGGGGTCTCTGCTGTCTGTATGATGAATGACCTGGGCGTCCATTATAGTCAGATATAGGGGTGTACAGAGATGGGGGGGGCCTCTGCTGTCTGTATGATGAATGACCTGGGCATCCATTATAGTCAGATATAGGGGCGTCCTGCAGATGGGGGGGGCTCTGCTGTCTGTATGATGAATGACCTGGGCGTCCATTATAGTCCGATAAGGGGGGGGGGGGCGTCCTGCAGATGGGGGTGTCTGCTGTCTGTATGATGAATGACCTGGGCGTCCATTATAGTCAGATATAGGGGTGTACAGAGATGGGGGGCTCTGCTGTCTGTATGATGAATGACCTAGGCGTCCATTATAGTCAGATATAGGGGTGTACAGAGATGGGGGGCTCTGCTGTCTGTATGATGAATGACCTAGGCGTCCATTATAGTCAGATATAGGGGTGTCCTGCAGATAGGGGGCTCTGCTGTCTAAAACCTCCTGCCTAATATCGTGTTAGGACCCGGGACCCCTACCCCATAGCACCCTGCTGCACCCCTCACCCCTTCTCTATGTCCGTCTGATAATCTGAAGCCTGAATACAGATACTGTATAATACTCCTGCTTTCTTTGCTTGTTAAGGAAATCCGCTTAATTGAGAGACACATCAGGAAGCTGGAGTTCCACATCAGTAAGGTAAGTGGTCCTATGCAGCCATTGCTATTATTACACACATATAGGTGATGGGGCCGCATGTCACATGACCCAGCGCCCCCTCCTTTTCCCACATCTGGGGGGCAGATGTCATGGCTGCTGCCGCTTCACACATTCTTCACATACACGTCCTATGACACGCACATTCCGGCAGCATTTTACTTCCATTATAGCGGCCCTTATGGTTGACTGCCTGGTGCAAGCCGGTCATGTGCCGGACCCCAATACTAGGTAATAAGGTCCAATGTGCACATGTCTGACATGACCCGGACGACCCTAAATCATGACACCAATTCACACTGTATTTTATGGTTTTTCCTGTTTTTTATAGACAAGATGTTAGAGTGATTAGTCAGGAGGAATAAAGGGGAACTCCAGTAAAATTCTTTTTCTTTCAAATCAACTGGTTTCAGAAAGTTATAGAGATTTGTAGTTTACTTCTATTTAAAAAGCTGCAGTCTTCCAGTACTTATCAGCTGCTGTATGCCCTGCAGGAAGTGGTGTATTCTCTCCAGTCTTTCAGTACTTATCAGCTGCTGTATTTCCTGCAGGAAGTGGTGTAGCATGCCGGAAAGCACAGACAGATATATGAAAGGTGCCATGTGTCTCCTTTACCCAGGGGTTGGGAATCTCGGCCCTATAGCTGTTGCAAAACTACAACTCCCATCATTCCTGGACAGCTAAAGCTTTAGCAGGAGGGCCAATGTCCCCTACCCCTGCCTTCACCTATCAGTATCTATCAGTGTCAGCTGGAATGTAAATTACAGCTGGCAGATTCCCTTTTGTACTGTAGCATACAACGGCAGCCATATTGGTTTTCACCCAGCTTTGGTTGCCAGTATAGATAATATTATATCTATTGCCGAATTCCAGAACACCGGACACGAGTGATACAGGAGGCATGGTTGTGGATGAGGCGTTCCAGGGCTCAGCTGATCATGTTACATAATGAGGATTGTGTAAGGCCTCGGCTATGGGGGGACTCTGTCCGGACTCTGTCACCTCTCTGAGTCCTGAATAATCCAGACAAGACGCAGAGTCAGGCGTCCGGTTCTGCTTATGGTGGTATTACATGGGCTGATTTCTCAAAAAACCACTATGCCGAACGATCCTAATTGTTCACCCTATAACACAGGATGATGATCGTTACAGTCGTTCTTGCGCTTGTCCTTTCCTGGCTGACAGACTAGGGAACGAGCGAACGACGCGTTATTACACCAAACTATGTTCGAGCTATTTGTAGCCGATTTTTCGATAAAAATAGGTCCAGATTCTTTCAAACGATCAACGGTTTCTCGTTGGTTGTTTAAACGTTGTCTGCTATTACACAAAAACGATTATCGTTTAAATCTGAACGATCTAGCAATTTTTTTTACGATAATCGTCCCATGTAATAGGGCCCTTATTCCACACCTGTGACAGCCAGAAGCTTCAGGTCACCTCCTCTCATATTCAGATGGTTTATTGGCTAATTATCTGCAGCCAGTAGGACATATTGGGGGAAAAGTAGGGGTCCCCAGTCAGTGAGTCACCCCCCGATGCTACCCTGTTACCCAGTCGGTGAGACGAACCCCCCTTCCCACCGATGTCAGTGAGCCCCCCCAGATGCCTGTAATGGATTTCTATGACTTGTAGGGCTCTGACATTATATTTATTGATCCGTATTACAGTATGTTATAAACTCACCTGTCACCTGCTAATCTTCCTATAGATCGAGGAGCTGTATGAAACCTACTGCATACAATGGCGGCTACGAGTTGGAACGTGTAACATGAAACATGCGTTTTCTCTGTCTCCATCGACCAAAGCCTCCCGGGAAAGTCTCCTGGAGCTGAGCAGGAACTTCCAGGAGTGCACCGAGGTAGGATACACATCACAACACTGCCCTGGTATATGTACACTCCTGAAAAACTCTGTGCTGCTGGGATATGGCACTTCCTGAAATACTCTGTGCTGTGTGCAGTGCCTGATACCATTGGCATTAGGTTGCCCTAACCCAACCTCAGCCCCATTTGAAGCTCATTTCTCGGCTATGATGATCGGTCACTGACAAAAAGCTGTCCTGGCAATAGTGTGAACGGTCAGGAAACATACCGAGCATGGTCACTAGACGTAGGGTTCAGTGTGTTTACATCAATGGGTATGCCACGATATATGTTGGAATATCTCTGGTGACAAACTCCAAAAAAATTTAATGATTAAGGTTATACAGATTTGTAATTTATTTCTGTTTAAAAATCTCCAGTCTTCCAGTACTTATCAGCTGCTGTATGTCCTGCAGGAAGTGGTGTATTCTTTCCAGTCTGACACAGTGCTCTCTGCTGCCACCTCTATCCATGGCAGGAACTGTCCAGAGCAGGAGAGGTTTACTATGGGGATTTGCTGCTGCTCTGGACAGTTCCTGACATGGACAGAGGTGGCAGCAGAGAGCACTGTGTCAGACTGGAGAGAATACACCACTTCCTGCAGGACATACAGCAGCTGATAAGTACTGGAAGACTGGACCCTTTTAAATGGAAGCAATTTACAAATCTGTATAACTTTCTGACACCAGTTGATTTAAAAGAAAAATAATTTCACAGGAGAACCCCTTTAAGGAGAACTTTTAGATGCAGTGTCTTGGGAATGATACTATTTGGTCCATGTTGTGTCCGTCCTCAGAGATTTCCCATTTTCCTTACATTCCTATTATCCATCTTATAGTTCCTCTTTGTTTCACTAACATCGACCCTAGAATTGATTTTCTAGATTTAGTCAAAGGCGACTTGAGTGTCTTCAGCCCCATAATGATGACATTGTCCTTAGTGCTGAATGCTGCATGTGTATGTATGTATGTATGTATGTATGTATGTATGTATGTAGGCGCTGCTGACATCCAGGAGGCCCCTATATATCAGGTCCTCTCCGGGAGTCCCATCTGCTTTCCATTACTGCAGCAGCCTGAAGATGTCCATAAACAGAGAGGATCTGCCAGATCCACGTGTGCTCCATGAGGGAGGACAGATGCCATTTGTCTCTATATGTAGATCCTGATGGAAATGAGCCGACCTCCGGCAGCTGCGTTATTACCGGGATCGGCTGTCTGGCCTTTCTCACTGTAAATGTGGTGACATGTCTGAATAAACCTGGAGACGCAGTGTACGGAGCACGACCTCTGCATCTGTCTATTATAAGGCCAGAACTCTCTATAGAAGTGCCCCCACTATTAGGATAGCAGTTATAGAGCTGCAATAGATTGGGATGTGATACTGTATAGATATCACTGAATGCTAAAGGCTCAGCAGCTTTCTAATAGACATAAAGTCACCTGCTCACCATCTCAGGATCTCTGCTTGCTGTCAGGTAATAAACATCTAAAGGCTACAAATCTTCTGTTCACATGGAGACCAAGAGCTTAGATACACTGGAAGAAGCTCTGTCCCTGTGTAAGGAGAGCTTAGATACACTGGAAGAAGCCCTGCCTCTCTGTATGGAGAGCTTAGATACACTGGAAGAAGCCCTGCCCCTCTGTATGGAGAGCTTAGATACACTGGAAGAAGCCCTGCCCCTCTGTATGGAGAGCTTAGATACACTGAAAGAAGCCCTGCCCCTCTGTATGGAGAGCTTAGATACACTGGAAGAAGCCCTGCCTCTCTGTATGGAGAGCTTAGATACACTGGAAGAAGCCTTGCCCCTCTGTATGGAGAGCTTAGATACACTGGAAGAAGCCCTGCCCCTCTGTATGGAGAGCTTAGATACACTGGAATATGCCGCGGTGCTCTCTGTACAGGGGGACGCCGGTGCTCTCTGTATAGTGCCATCCCAGTACAGGTCAGTGGCAGCTGCTCTGATCTTTGGTCTCTTCTCTTCCTGTAGGATATGTGTATGATAGAAGGAGCTATGGAGGTTCATCTGGGGGAATTCCTCATCAAGATGAAAGGTAAATCTATACACATCATCCACTTATCTATACACATCATCATCCACTTATCTATACACATCATCATCATCCACTTATCTATACACATCATCATCATCCACTTATCTATACACATCATCATCATCCACTTACCTATACACATCATCATCATCCACTTATCTATACACATCATCATCATCCACTTACCTATACACATCATCATCATCCACTTATCTATACACATCGTTCACTTATCTATACACATCATCATCATCCACTTATCTATACACATCATTCACTTATCTATACACATCATCATCATCCACTTATCGTCCGTGCATCCCATAAAAGATAGCGGAGCGACGGAAGCATATTGCAGCTATAATTGTTATAATTGGGGGGGGGGGGGGTACAGTAGAGTATTGGGGTGAGGGCTCTGTAGATCCCGTTCCTTTTTATAATAGTGGGGGGTACAGTATTGGGGTGAGGGCTCTGTAGATCCTTTCCCTTGTTATAATAGGGGGGGGGGTACAGTATTGGGGTGAGGGCTCTGTAGATCCAGTTCCTTGTTATATTAGTGGGGGGGGGGTACAGTATTGGGGTGAGGGCTCTGTAGATCCAGTTCCTTGTTATATTAGTGGGGGGAGGGTACAGTATTGGGGTGAGGGCTCTGTAGATCCCGTTCCTTGTTATATTAGTGGGGGGAGGGTACAGTATTGGGGTGAGGGCTCTGTAGATCCCGTTCCTTGTTATATTAGTGGGGGGAGGGTACAGTATTGGGGTGAGGGCTCTGTAGATCCCGTTCCTTGTTATATTAGTGGGGGGGGGTACAGTATTGGGGTGAGTGCTCTGTAGATCCCGTTCCTTGTTATATTAGTGGGGGGAGGGTACAGTATTGGGGAGAGGGCTCTGTAGATCCCGTTCCTTGTTATAATAGTGGGGGGGTACAGTATTGGGGTGAGGGCTCTTTAGATCCCGTTCCTTGTTATATTAGTGGGGGGAGGGTACAGTATTGGGGTGAAGGCTCTGTAGATCCCGTTCCTTGTTATATTAGTGGGGGGGGGGGTACAGTATTGGGGTGAGGGCTCTGTAGATCCCGTTCCTTGTTATAATTGGGGGGGGGGGGGGGGGTACAGTATTGGGGTGAGGGCTCTGTAGATCCTTTCCCTTGTTATAATAGGGGGGGGGTACAGTATTGGGGTGAGGGCTCTGTAGATCCCGTTCCTTGTTATATTAGTGGGGGGAGGGTACAGTATTGGGGTGAAGGCTCTGTAGATCCCGTTCCTTGTTATATTAGTGGGGGGAGGGTACAGTATTGGGGTGAAGGCTCTGTAGATCCCGTTCCTTGTTATATTAGTGGGGGGAGGGTACAGTATTGGGGTGAAGGCTCTGTAGATCCCGTTCCTTGTTATATTAGTGGGGGGAGGGTACAGTATTGGGGTGAAGGCTCTGTAGATCCCGTTCCTTGTTATATTAGTGGGGGGGTACAGTATTGGGGTGAAGGCTCTGTAGATCCCGTTCCTTGTTATATTAGTGGGGGGGGGGGTACAGTATTGGGGTAAGGGCTCTGTAGATCCCGTTCCTTGTTATATTAGTGGGGGGGGGTACAGTATTGGGGTGAGGGCTCTGTAGATCCTTTCCCTTGTTATATTAGGGGGGGGGGGGTACAGTATTGGGGTGAGGGCTCTGTAGATCCCGTTCCTTGTTATATTAGTGGGGGGGGTACAGTATTGGGGTGAGGGCTCTGTAGATCCTTTCCCTTGTTATATTAGTGGGGGGGGGGTACAGTATTGGGGTGAGGGCTCTGTAGATCCCGTTCCTTGTTATAATAGTGGGGGGGGGGTACAGTATTGGGGTGAGGGCTCTGTAGATCCCGTTCCTTGTTATAATAGTGGGGGGGGGTACAGTATTGGGGTGAGGGCTCTAGATCCCGTTCCTTGTTATATTAGTGGGGGGGGGGGTATAGTATTGGGGTTTAGGGCTCTTTAGATCCCGTTCCTTGTTATAATTGGGGGGGGTACAGTATTGGGGTGAGGGCTCTGTAGATCCCGTTCCTTGTTATATTAGTGGGGGGGGGGTACAGTATTGGGGTGAGGGCTCTGTAGATCACTTTCCTTGTTATATTAGTGTGTGGGGGGGGGTACAGTACAGTATTGGGGTGAGGGCTCTGTAGATCCCGTTCCTTGTTATAATTGGGGGGGGGGTACAGTACAGTATTGGGGTGAGGGCTCTGTAGATCCTTTCCCTTGTTATATTAGTGGGGGGGGGTACAGTTTTGGGGTTTAGGGCTCTTTAGATCCCGTTCCTTGTTATAATTGGGGGGGGGGGGGGTACAGTATTGGGGTGAGGGCTCTGTAGATCCCGTTCCTTGTTATGTTAGTGGGGGGGGTACAGTATTGGGGTGAGGGCTCTGTAGATCACTTTCCTTGTTATAATAGTGGGGGGGCGGTACAGTATTGGGGTGAGGGCTCTGTAGATCCCGTTCCTTGTTATATTAGTGGGGGGAGGGTACAATATTGGGGTGAGGGCTCTGTAGATCCCGTTCCTTGTTATATTAGTGGGACGAGGGTACAGTATTGGGGTGAGGGCTCTGTAGATCCAGTTCCTTGTTATATTAGTGGGGGGAGGGTACAGTATTGGGGTGAGGGCTCTGTAGATCCCGTTCCTTGTTATATTAGTGGGGGGAGGGTACAGTATTGGGGTGAGGGCTCTGTAGATCCCGTTCCTTGTTATATTAGTGGGGGGAGGGTACAGTATTGGGGTGAGGGCTCTGTAGATCCCGTTCCTTGTTATATTAGTGGGGGGGGGTACAGTATTGGGGTGAGTGCTCTGTAGATCCCGTTCCTTGTTATATTAGTGGGGGGAGGGTACAGTATTGGGGAGAGGGCTCTGTAGATCCCGTTCCTTGTTATAATAGTGGGGGGGTACAGTATTGGGGTGAGGGCTCTTTAGATCCCGTTCCTTGTTATAATTGGGGGGAGGGGTACAGTACAGTATTGGGGTGAGGGCTCTGTAGATCCCGTTCCTTGTTATATTAGTGGGGGGGGGGGGTACAGTATTGGGGTGAGGGCTCTGTAGATCCCGTTCCTTGTTATAATTGGGGGGGGGTACAGCACAGTATTGGGGTGAGGGCTCTGTAGATCCCGTTCCTTGTTATATTAGTGGGGGGGGGGGTACAGTATTGGGGTAAGGGCTCTGTAGATCCCGTTCCTTGTTATATTAGTGGGGGGGGGGGTACAGTATTGGGGTGAGGGCTCTGTAGATCCTTTCCCTTGTTATATTAGTGTGTGGGGGGGGGTACAGTATTGGGGTGAGGGCTCTGTAGATCCTTTCCCTTGTTATATTAGGAGGGGGGGTACAGTATTGGGGTGAGGGCTCTAGATCCCGTTCCTTGTTATGTTAGTGGGGGGGGGGGGTACAGTATTGGGGTGAGGGCTCTGTAGATCCTTTCCCTTGTTATATTAGGAGGGGGGGGGTACAGTATTGGGGTGAAGGCTCTGTAGATCCCTTTCCTTGTTATATTAGTGGGGGGGGGGTACAGTATTGGGGTGAGAGCTCTGTAGATCCCGTTCCTTGTTATATTAGTGGGGGGGGTACAGTATTGGGGTGAGGGCTCTGTAGATCCTTTCCCTTGTTATATTAGTGGGGGGGGGGTACAGTATTGGGGTGAAGGCTCTGTAGATCCTTTCCCTTGTTATATTAGGAGGGGGGGTACAGTATTGGGGTGAGGGCTCTAGATCCCGTTCCTTGTTATATTATGGGGGGGGTACAGTATTGGGGTGAGGGCTCTGTAGATCCTTTCCCTTGTTATATTAGGAGGGGGGGTACAGTATTGGGGTGAGGGCTCTAGATCCCGTTCCTTGTTATGTTAGTGGGGGGGGGTACAGTATTGGGGTGAGGGCTCTGTAGATCCCGTTCCTTGTTATAATAGTGGGGGGGGGGGTACAGTATTGGGGTGAGGGCTCTGTAGATCCCGTTCCTTGTTATATTAGTGGGGGGGGGTACAGTATTGGGGTGAGCGCTCTGTAGATCCCGTTCCTTGTTATAATAGTGGGGGGGTACAGTATTGGGGTGAGGGCTCTGTAGATCCCGTTCCTTGTTATAATAGTGGGGGGGGGGTACAGTATTGGGGTGAGAGCTCTGTAGATCCCGTTCCTTGTTATATTAGTGGGGGGAGGGTACAGTATTGGGGTGAAGGCTCTGTAGATCCCGTTCCTTGTTATATTAGTGGGGGGAGGGTACAGTATTGGGGTGAAGGCTCTGTAGATCCCGTTCCTTGTTATATTAGCGGGGGGAGGGTACAGTATTGGGGTGAAGGCTCTGTAGATCCCGTTCCTTGTTATATTAGTGGGGGGGTACAGTATTGGGGTGAAGGCTCTGTAGATCCCGTTCCTTGTTATATTAGTGGGGGGGGGGGGGTACAGTATTGGGGTGAGGGCTCTGTAGATCCCGTTCCTTGTTATATTAGTGGGGGGGGGGGTACAGTATTGGGGTGAGTGCTCTGTAGATCCTTTCCCTTGTTATATTAGTGGGGGGGGGGGGTACAGTATTGGGGTGAGGGCTCTGTAGATCCCGTTCCTTGTTATATTAGTGGGGGGGGGGGGGTACAGTATTGGGGTGAGGGCTCTGTAGATCCTTTCCCTTGTTATATTAGTGGGGGGGGTACAGTATTGGGGTGAGGGCTCTGTAGATCCCGTTCCTTGTTATATTAGTGGGGGGGGGTACAGTATTGGGGTGAGGGCTCTGTAGATCCTTTCCCTTGTTATATTAGTGGGGGGGGTACAGTATTGGGGTGAGGGCTCTGTAGATCCCGTTCCTTGTTATAATAGTGGGGGGGGGGGTACAGTATTGGGGTGAGGGCTCTGTAGATCCCGTTCCTTGTTATAATAGTGGGGGGGGGGGTACAGTATTGGGGTGAGGGCTCTGTAGATCCCGTTCCTTGTTATAATAGTGGGGGGGGGGGGTACAGTATTGGGGTGAGTGCTCTGTAGATCCCGTTCCTTGTTATATTAGTGGGGGGGGGGTATAGTATTGGGGTTTAGGGCTCTTTAGATCCCGTTCCTTGTTATAATTGGGGGGGGGTACAGTATTGGGGTGAGGGCTCTGTAGATCCCGTTCCTTGTTATATTAGTGGGGGGGGGTACAGTATTGGGGTGAGGGGTTTGTAGATCACTTTCCTTGTTATATTAGTGTGTGGGGGGGGGTACAGTACAGTATTGGGGTGAGGGCTCTGTAGATCCCGTTCCTTGTTATAATTGGGGGGGGGTACAGTACAGTATTGGGGTGAAGGCTCTGTAGATCCTTTCCCTTGTTATATTAGTGGGGGGGGGGGTACAGTATTGGGGTTTAGGGCTCTTTAGATCCCGTTCCTTGTTATAATTGGGGGGGGGGTACAGTATTGGGGTGAGGGCTCTGTAGATCCCGTTCCTTGTTATGTTAGTGGGGGGGGTACAGTATTGGGGTGAGGGCTCTGTAGATCACTTTCCTTGTTATAATAGTGGGGGGGCAGTACAGTATTGGGGTGAGGGCTCTGTAGATCCCGTTCCTTGTTATATTAGTGGGGGGGGGGGGGGTACAGTATTGGGGTGAGGGCTCTGTAGATCCCGTTCCTTGTTATATTAGTGGGGGGGGGGGGGGTACAGTATTGGGGTGAGTGCTCTGTAGATCCCGTTCCTTGTTATATTAGTGGGGGGGGGGTACAGTATTGGGGTGAGGGCTCTGTAGATCCCGTTCCTTGTTATATTAGTGAGGGGGGGGGGTACAGTATTGGGGTGAGGGCTCTGTAGATCCCGTTCCTTGTTATATTAGTGTGGGGGGGGTACAGTATTGGGGTGAGTGCTCTGTAGATCCCGTTCCTTGTTATATTAGTGGGGGGGGGGGTACAGTATTGGGGTGAGGGCTCTGTAGATCCCGTTCCTTGTTATATTAGTGAGGGGGGGGGTACAGTATTGGGGTGAGTGCTCTGTAGATCCCGTTCCTTGTTATATTAGTGGGGGGAGGGTACAGTATTGGGGTGAGGGCTCTGTAGACCCCGTTCCTTGTTATATTAGTGGGGGGGGGGGTACAGTATTGGGGTGAGGGCTCTGTAGATCCCGTTCCTTGTTATATTAGTGGGGGGGTACAGTATTGGGGTGAGGGCTCTGTAGATCCCCTTCCTTGTTATATTAGTGGGGGGGGTACAGTATTGGGGTGAGGGCTCTGTAGACCCCGTTCCTTGTTATATTAGTGGGGGGGGGGGGTACAGTATTGGGGTGAGGGCTCTGTAGATCCCGTTCCTTGTTATTGTCAGGCTTCTCTTTCCTCTAGGTCTGGTGGGTTACGCCCGGCTCTGCCCTGGAGACCATTATGAGGTACAGTAAATATTGTTATCCGTCGGCCTTTGTCAGTGAAACCGAACCACGCCACGGTTCATAAAACTCAGAGTTACGACCCCACCATGTGCTCGCTTCCAGTAAGGGAACAGTGAGCGCCGTTAATGTGCCGCCCCGGCCATCGCTCCTGCATGGTGTGTACAGATTAATGGCTGCACTTTATGAGCCGTGGTGAAGGATTGTAAGGGAATGACATGTGGATGTGGGAGCGAGCACGGTGTTCGGGGTCCTGCTATGTGACCGGATCAGTATAGGCCCGGCCCAGGAACCCTGCAGGCCCGAGGCCCCAGCAGCTAAGCCGCCTCCTGTAGGGTCACTCCAGGCTGGAGTAGGTGACAGGTTCCGGTCCTTTCAGGACAGTTATTCTCGAGAACCCTCTCAGTCCTCACATAGTGTCAGGCCCGCACCCACGTGTGTGTGAGAGAGAGGCGTTCATTCCCTGGTTAACCATTTACATGCTGTTCCGTAGGTGCTGATACGTTTGGGCCGCCAGAGGTGGAGGTTAAAGGGCAAGATAGAAACAGATGACAGCCAGATGTGGGACGAGGAGGAGAGGATATTTATTCCCAATCTATGCGAGAATTTTGAAATCAAGGTAAAGGTTATTTGGTGACAGCACCGCACTCTATGGGTAAATGAGTCCATGCCGTGATGATGGTCGTCACCATCTAGAGATCGCTTCTTTGTAGAGGAAACATTCCAGTAATAGGGCATATGCAATGCGTAACTTAATATGAACAACAGTTCTCCTATATACTCATCCTAGTATTAAATACTATCAATTATAACATCTTCCGGAATACCACTGTTTTTCTATGTATTCATCGTGAGGATATCCCGCTCACACAGCAACAGCTGAAAGGAATGTACCGCCTTAAAGGGGTTATCCAGCACTACAAAAACATGGCCACTTTCTTCCAGACACAGCACCGCCTTAGTGACAGTAATAAGTTTAACATGCCACCTTATCTGCACCGCTGCGCTGAATCAGCTGATGTGGTCGTCCAGTTCTTGTGATCCGTGATCTATATTCAGAAATGCAAATAATGTCCGTGTAGCGGCCCAACGCCCCCAGGGCCAAGATATCTCCTCCCCCAGGTGACACGCCCTTTCTCTTCTTATTAAGCTCCGCCTTTAGTTTCTGGCCTGGAAATGCGGTCTGTTCTCCGGCGCCATCATTAAAGCATGGTACTTTAAGTCCTACAACACAGGCTCATATCCCGCTCTGTGCAGTGATGGAGATGGAGATGAAGCCAGGATCGGGACTGTATACCTACACCGGTACATTATAACAAGCTCATCATCAGGGCTGTATACTTACACCGGTACATTATAACAGGCTCATCACCAGGACTGTATACCTACACCGGTACATTATAACAGGCTCATCACCAGGACTGTATACCTACACCTGTACATTATAACAGGCTCATCACCAGGACTGTATACCTACACCGGTACATTATAACAGGCTCATCACCAGGACTGTATACCTACACCGGTACATTATAACAGGCTCATCACCAGGACTGTATACCTACACCTGTACATTATAACAGGCTCATCATCAGGGCTGTATACCTACACCGGTACATTATAACAGGCTCATCACCAGGACTGTATACCTACACCGGTACATTATAACAGGCTCATCACCAGGACTGTATACCTACACCTGTACATTATAACAGGCTCATCATCAGGGCTGTATACCTACACCGGTACATTATAACAGGCTCATCACCAGGACTGTATACCTACACCAGTACATTATAACAGGCTCATCACCAGGACTGTATACCTACACCGGTACATTGTAACAGGCTCATCACCAGGACTGTATACCTACACCTGTACATTATAACAGACTCATCACCAGGACTGTATACCTACACCTGTACATTATAACAGGCTCATCACCAGGACTGTATACCTACACCGGTACATTATAACAGGCTCATCACCAGGACTGTATACCTACACCTGTACATTATAACAGGCTCATCACCAGGACTGTATACCTACACCTGTACATTATAACAGGCTCATCACCAGGACTGTATACTTACACCGGTACATTATAACAGGCTCATCACCAGGACTGTATACCTACACCGGTACATTATAACAGACCCATCACCAGGACTGTATACCTACACCGGTACATTATAACAAGCTCATCACCAGGACTGTATACCTACACCGGTACATTATAACAGGCTCATCACCAGGACTGTATACCTACACCGGTACATTATAACAGGCTCATCACCAGGACTGTATACCTACACCGGTACATTATAACAGACACATCACCAGGACTGTATACCTACACCGGTACATTATAACAGGCTCATCACCAGGACTGTATACCTACACCGGTACATTATAACAGACCCATCACCAGGACTGTATACCTACACCGGTACATTATAACAGGCTCATCACCAGGGCTGTATACCTACACCGGTACATTATAACAGGCTCATCACCAGGACTGTATACCTACACCGGTACATTATAACAGACCCATCACCAGGACTGTATACCTACACCCAGGGGCGGACTGGGCCACCGGGGGACCGGGGAAACCCCCGGTGGGCCCCAAGCAGGAGTAGGCCCCGCCCCCCAGTCAGGGAGCACGGTCCCCCCGCATCGGGGGCCCCCGTGCTCCTGGGGGGCCCACTCAGCCGCCGATAGCTGGCCGGCACCTTCCCTTCCTTGTGATCGCAAGCATTTGCTTGCGATCACAAGGGTGCCGCCGCCGCCCCAACAGATGAGCAGCTGCTGGTCCCGGCAGCGTCATCACCACTTAGCTCTGTGCGGCTGCTAGGACTTCCGGTTCACGTAGCGCATACCGGAAGTCCCAGCCGCTGCGGCGCGCACGGAGCTCAGTGTTGATGGCGCTGTCCAGGATCAGGAGCTGCTCGTCTGTCGGGGAACAGAGGAGAAGAGACCAACGACGGGGGAGTGTGTTGACAGGTGAGTTGAGTTTCGTTTTTTTTTTTTTTTGATCATAGGGGAGAGATATGGACAACATGGGGGGGGGCTATAGGGGGGAGATGGACAACATGGGGGGGGGGGAGATATGGACAACATGGGGGGGGCTATAGGGGGGAGATGGACAACATGGAGGGGGCTATAGGGGGGGATGGACAACATGAGGGGGCTATAGGGGGGGGATGGACAACATGAGGGGGCTATAGGGGGGGATGGACAACATGAGGGGGCTATAGGGGGGGATGGACAACATGAGGGGGCTATAGGGGGGATGGACAACATGAGGGGGCTATAGGGGGGGATGGACAACATGAGGGGGCTATAGGGGGGGATGGACAACATGAGGGGGCTATAGGGGGGGATGGACAACATGAGGGGGCTATGGGGGGGATGGACAACATGAGGGGGCTATGGGGGGGATGGACAACATGAGGGGGCTATGGGGAGATGGAAAACAAGGGGGCTATGGGGGGGTGGACAACATGAGGGGGCTGTAGGGGGCAATGGACAACATGAGGGGGCTATTACTGAGGAATCGACAACATGAGGGGCCATATGGGGTGAATGGACATGAGGATATCTATATTGAAGAAGGACAACTTGAGGGCGCTGTATATATGGGGATGGACAGCATAAGGGGGGTACCTATATGGGGGATGGACAATATGGGGTGCCATTTATAAGGGGGACAACAGAGGGGGGACCATATACTGTAAGGAATATATATATATATATATATATATATATATATATATATATATATATATATATGAGTGAGGGCGTACAGGGGCCAATACAGATGTGCAGTTTGTAGAGAGATGAGGATGGTGACATAGTGAGGAGCCTAATATGTCTGTCTGGCAGATTCTGTGGATTCGTGGCTCATAGAAGTTCTCATTATGGCCCAGGACGGATGGAGAAGATGAAAAGGGAAGAACTCCGATCAGAAAAGACGTCCCCTGTGAGTCACCTGATATATTTGCACTGTAATGTATATGGTGTATAGAACCTGTGTAGAGCTGCGTCTACCTCTATATGACTGGATGAGGTGATGGTGATCTGTGTACAGTGACTCTTATTCAGTAGCAGTGGTGGTGTTAGTCAGTATGTGGTGGTATTAGTCAGTAGCAGTGGTGGCGTTAGTCAGTATGTGGTGGTATTAGTCAGTATGTGGTGGTATTAGTCAGTATGTGGTGGTATTAGTCAGTATGTGGTGGTATTAGTCAGTATGTGGTGGTATTAGTCAGTATGTGGTGGTATTTGTCAGTATGTGGTGGTATTTGTTGCTTGTAATCCGGTACTGTTTTTTATTGTTCTTAGTATACTAGATTTGGCCAGTAACAATATAGTGATGGTATTGGTTGTGGTGTGGCGGTAATATTTTCCCCTTGTATACTGGTATTATTGGTATACAGGATTTGTTCAGTAACAGTATGGTGGTAATATGTATGGTGATAATATTTCCCTCTGATATACTGGTATTATTAGTAATATCACTCTCAGTATACAGGATCTGGTCAGTAACAGTATGGCGGTAATTGTGGCGGTAATATGTATGGTGATAATATTTCCCTCTGATATACTGGTATTATTAGTAATATCACTCTCAGTATACAGGATCTGGTCAGTAACAGTATGGCGGTAATTGTGGTGGTAATATGTATGGTGATAATATTTCCCGCCTATATAATGGTATTATTGGTAAAATCAGTCTCAGTATACAGGATCTGGTCAGTAATAGTATGGCGGTAATATGTGTGGGGATATTTGCTCTTTATATACTGGTGTCATTGGTAGCTGTATGACTTTTGTATCTAAGTATACAGCGTTATCATACAAAGGAAATTGTCTTATAGCCCAATTACACCGGCCAATTATAGGTAACAAGCGCTCCTAGGAAGCCCCATGTAAAAGTGTCAGAGATCAGCTGACAAGCAAATGCCCCATAGTCGGCTGATTTGATCTTTTGTGCGGCTGTAAAAATCATTGCTGTCGGCTGCACATCTCTGTGTATTCCTGCCCTGCTGATTAGCAATCGTTTGCACCCCCATACTGCCCCAAATCACGCAGTGTAACTGGACCCTTATTAATGTTACCATAGATAAGTATGGTGGCTGAAGGGTGGGCCCCAAGAATGATTTCCCCTGGTGGCACAAGGCACTCCAGTCCGACACTGCCTACACCGGTACATTATAACAGGCTCATCACCAGGACTGTATACCTACACCGGTACATTATAACAGGCTCATCACCAGGACTGTATACCTACACCGGTACATTATAACAGACTCATCACCAGGACTGTATACCTACACCGGTACATTATAACAGGCTCATCACCAGGGCTGTATACCTACACCGGTACATTATAACAGACTCATCACCAGGACTGTATACCTACACCGGTACATTATAACAGGCTCATCACCAGGACTGTATACCTACACCGGTACATTATAACAGGCTCATCATCAGGGCTGTATACCTACACCGGTACATTATAACAGGCTCATCACCAGGACTGTATACCTACACCGGTACATTATAACAGGCTCATCATCAGGGCTGTATACCTACACCGGTACATTATAATAGGCTCAATACCAGGGCTGTATACCTACACCGGTACATTATAACAGGCTCATCACCAGGGCTGTATACCTACACCGGTACATTATAACAGGCTCATCACCAGGGCTGTATACCTACACCGGTACATTATAACAGGCTCATCACCAGGGCTGTATACCTACACCGGTACATTATATCAGGCTCATCACCAGGACTGTATACCTACACCGGTACATTATAACAGGCTCATCACCAGGGCTGTATACCTACACCGGTACATTATAACAGACCCATCACCAGGGCTGTATACCTACACCGGTACATTATAACAGGCTCATCACCAGGACTGTATACCTACACCGGTACATTATATCAGGCTCATCACCAGGACTGTATACCTACACCGGTACATTATAACAGGCTCATCACCAGGGCTGTATACCTACACCGGTACATTATAACAGACACATCACCAGGACTGTATACCTACACCGGTACATTATAACAGACACATCACCAGGACTGTATACCTACACCGGTACATTATAACAGGCTCATCACCAGGACTGTATACCTACACCGGTACATTATAACAGGCTCATCACCAGGACTGTATACCTACACCGGTACATTATAACAGACCCATCACCAGGACTGTATACCTACACCGGTACATTATAACAGGCTCATCACCAGGACTGTATACCTACACCGGTACATTATAATAGGCTCATCACCAGGGCTGTATACCTACACCTGTACATTATAACAGGCTCATCACCAGGACTGTATACCTACACCGGTACATTATAACAGACCCATCACCAGGACTGTATACCTACACCGGTACATTATAACAGGCTCATCACCAGGACTGTATACCTACACCGGTACATTATAACAGGCTCATCACCAGGACTGTATACCTACACCGGTACATTATAACAGGCTCATCACCAGGGCTGTATACCTACACTGGTACATTATAACAGGCTCATCACCAGGACTGTATATCACACAGGGTCTTTAGAGCAGGCTTCAAAATTTATTGTTAACCCTGTTAACACAGGAAGCTGTATGGCTGATAACGATAAAAGGAAACTTACAGGAACGATATCTATATATTGGGTTCTGGGATATGTATATAGGATATACTATACATATAGGATGTGTATATAGGATATATTGTACATATAGGATAGGTATATAGGATATACTGTACATAGAGGATGTGTATATAGTATATACTGTACATGGAGGATGTACAGTGGTGCCTTGGATTACGAGCATAATTCGTTCCGGGACCGTGCTTGTAATCCAAATCCACTCTTTAACCAAAGCTAATTTTCCCATAGGAAATCATAGAAATGCAGACAATTGGTTCCACACCCCCAAAATAATGATTTATTATTCTGAATAACATGTAAGACAAAAAAAACAACAACTAGAAACAGCAGAATCTGTGATATTATAAGTTACTGTACAGTAATGGAGGGGATGTGAAACACAAGGGCGGACAGAGACTGCAGGGAGCAGGAAGGAATGAGCAGGGCAGATGTGGGCACATACATGCAGCACTCTCTGTCCGGGGAGAGAGGGGTTACAGCTATGGAGAGATTACCTCCACAGTCCTGTCCCCTGTTGCAAGCCCCAGCCTGAAGTGGATCTACCATGATTTGAAAGCTGAAGGAGACTTCCTGGGTCAGAGTACAGGGCTGTAGACCACACTATGTAGACCCTGCCCCTCCCCCACTCCCCCTCCCACCCAGTACAGGGAGCTCTTACACCAAAGCAATGCTCTTACACCAAGTTACAATTTTGAAAAACTGTGAGCTCTTAAACCAAAACGCTCTTTAACCAAGTTACTCTTAAACCAAGGTATGACTGTATATATAGGATATACTGTATATATAGGATATACTGTACATAGAGGAGGTGTATATAGGATATACTGTACATAGAGGAGATGTATATAGGATATACTGTACATAGAGGGGATGTATATAGGATTTACTGTATATAGGGGAGGTGTATATAGGATATACTGTACATAAAGGATGTGTATATAGGATATACTGTACATAGAGGATGTGTATATAGGATATACTGCACATAAAGGATGTGTATATAGGATATACTGTACATAGAGGAGGTGTATATAGGATATACTGTACATAGAGGAGGTGTATATAGGATATACTGTACATAGGAGATGTATATAGGATATACTGTACATAGAGGGGATGTATATAGGATATACTGTACATAGAGGAGATGTATATAGAATATACTGTACATAGAGGAGGTGTATATAGGATATACTGTACATAGAGGAGGTGTATATAGGATTTACTGTATATAGGGGAGGTGTATATAGGATATACTGCACATAGAGGATGTGTATATAGGATATACTGTACATAGAGGAGGTGTATATAGGATATACTGTACATAGAGGATGTGTATATAGGATATACTGTACTTAGAGGGGATGTATATAGGATATACTGTACATAGAGGAGGTGTATATAGGATATACTGTACATAGAGGAGGTGTATATAGGATTTACTGTATATAGGGGAGGTGTATATAGGATATACTGCACATAGAGGATGTGTATATAGGATATACTGTACATAGAGGATGTGTATATAGGATATACTGTACATAGAGGAGGTGTATATAGGATATACTGTACATAGAGGATGTGTATATAGGATATACTGTACTTAGAGGGGATGTATATAGGATATACTGTACATAGAGGAGGTGTATATAGGATATACTGTACATAGAGGAGATGTATATAGGATATACTGTACATAGGAGATGTATATAGGATATACTGTACATAGAGGAGGTGTATATAGGATATACTGTACATAGGAGATGTATATAGGATATACTGTACATAGAGGAGGTGTATATAGGATATACTGTACATAGAGGAGGTGTATATAGGATATACTGCACATAGAGGAGGTGTATATAGGATATACTGCACATAGAGGAGGTGTATATAGGATTTACTGTATATAGGGGAGGTGTATATAGGATATACTGCACATAGAGGATGTATATAGGATATACTGTACATAGAGGATGTATATAGGATATACTGTACATAGAGGAGGTGTATATAGGATATACTGTACTTAGAGGGGATGTATATAGGATATACTGTACATAGAGGAGGTGTATATAGGATATACTGTACATAGAGGAGGTGTATATAGGATATACTGTACATAGAGGAGGTGTATATAGGATATACTGTACATATAGGAGTGGTATATAGGATATACTGTACATAGAGGAGATGTATATAGGATATACTGTACATAGAGGAGGTGTATATAGGATATACTGTACATAGAGGAGGTGTATATAGGATATACTGTACATAGAGGAGGTGTATATAGGATATACTGTACATAGAGGAGGTGTATATAGGATATACTGTACATATAGGAGTGGTATATAGGATATACTGTACATAGAGGAGATGTATATAGGATATACTGTACATAGAGGAGGTGTATATAGGATATACTGTACATAGAGGAGGTGTATATAGGATATACTGTACATAGAGGATATAACCTCTATGAAAATAATGTAAAAATTAAAATAAGGAATTGATATGAGGTGCTGCCCCAAGGGGTCCGCCAGTCAGTGACCCAGAGCAGGAGGATTGCATGCGGCTCGCTGGCTGTGCTGGAAACGCATAAGGGGGGAGTATGTGGCATTAACCCTCTAAAACCTAATGCCATGTGTGTCATGTCACCTCTTTGTGTCATGGCCACAATGGTTTCCCTCTAGTCAGACAAGTGACCCAAACATTTTAACCCCTGAGTTTTCATGTTGCATTGATCAAGCATTAATAAGGATCTATCTATAAAAGCAGTACTATGATGATTACATGGCGGTTCTACAGTTCTGCGGTCGCTGCCATTGTCATCAGTCGACTTGTAATTTCTTGGCACCATAGACCTCATCCATAGGATTACGTATCAGCTTGTAACAATTGTCTGCGGCCTCCATTATAGCGTAGAGTCACACAGCAGCAGCTACACTAACAATTCCCAGATGTCCACAAACATATGGAACCTTTAAAGGATATTTATGACATCTGGCCGCCTCCAGGACACCCCTCCGAGTTAGAGCTCTATAGGGTAAAGAGGTATGCATACCTTCCATTATATATGTGCTGGTGCATAGATGGCTTAGCATGGTGCACGGTGGCAGACACCCCGGACAGATGGACGAGTGGGACAGACTTTACTGCAATTCCTGGAATGATTAAACGCCTTCTTCACGGGTCACAAAAGACAGTCAGATGCTTTGTAAATTGTCCTGAATCAACATCTCTACTAAATCTATCATGCCACTGACGTTGTCGTGGCAGGTCAACGTCCTTATAGAGGACGTCGTCAACCAGGCAGCCATCCTACAGCTTCTGGTTACTTATAGGATCAGTAGGATGGGGACTGAAGGTCTCATGTCTTGTTTTCCTGCATTTTTCAGGTCATAGAGCTGCGAGGCTTGTCCACCATCTTGGTTGGGGTTGTGACTTGTGACAGCGCTGACTTTTTCACCACTCGACCTAGGATCATTATTGTGGACATCACCGAGCTGGGCACCATCAAACTGCAGCTGGAGGTTATCTGGAAGTAAGTGTCACTGCTATAGCTTCACAGTAACATGGTCAGAACCTTCTATACTGAGGATCTATAGGGTCAACCTAGGGCTGGGTTATATGGCCCAAAAGTATCTGCATTTTTTTTAAATAATTCTCAATTTAAAGTGTACCTGTCGTTCTAACTTTCAAAATCTATATCAACAGTAGAAGTGGATTAAAGCAAGTTTGCAATTTTCATTAATTTTTTTTTGTTATCATGCTGTAAAACAAAGCTAAACTTATCAGAAATCCAGGTCCAGTCTCCTAAAGGCAGCTATATAACAGCTATACTTACTGTGTATCCAGGTCCAGTCTCCTGAAGGCAGCTATATAACAGCTATACTTACTGTATCCAGGTCCAGTCTCCTGAAGGCAGCTATATAACAGCTATACTTACTGTATCCAGGTCCAGTCTCCTGAAGGCAGCTATATAACAGCTATATTTACTGTATCCAGGTCCAGTCTCCTGAAGGCTGCAATATAACAGCTATACTTACTGTATCTAGGTCCAGTCTCCTGAAGGCAGCTATAAGACGGCTATACTTACTGTATCCAGGTCCAGTGTCCTGAAGGCAGCTATATAACAGCTATACTTACTGTATCCAGGTCCAGTCTCCTGAAGGCAGCTGTATATCAGCTGTACTTACTGTATCCAGGTCCCGTCTCCTGAAGGCAGCTATATAACAGCTATACTTACTGTATCCAGGTCCTGTCTCCTGAAGGCAGCTATACTGTATATCAGCTATACTTTCTGTATCCAGGTCCAGTCTCCTGAAGGCTGCTATATATCAGCTATACTTACTGTATCCAGGTCCAGTCTCCTGAAGGCTGCTATATATCAGCTATACTTACTGTATCCAGGTCCAGTCTCCTGAAGGCTGCTATATAACAGCTATACTTACTGTATCCAGGTCCAGTGTCCTGAAGGCTGCTATATAACAGCTATACTTACTGTCTCCAGGTCCAGTCTCCTGAAGGCAGCTATATAACAGCTATACTTACTGTGTATCCAGGTCCAGTCTCCTGAAGGCAGCTATATAACAGCTATACTTACTGTATCCAGGTCCAGTCTCCTGAAGGCAGCTATATAACAGCTATACTTACTGTGTATCCAGGTCCAGTCTCCTGAAGGCAGCTATATAACAGCTATACTTGCTGTATCCAGGTCCAGTCTCCTGAAGGCTGCTATATAACAGCTATACTTACTGTGTATCCAGGTCCAGTCTCCTGAAGGCAGCTATATAACAGCTATACTTGCTGTATCCAGGTCCAGTCTCCTGAAGGCAGCTATATAACAGCTATACTTACTGTATCCAGGTCCAGTCTCCTGAAGGCAGCTATATAACAGCTATACTTACTGTATCCAGGTCCAGTCTCCTGAAGGCTGCTATATAACAGCTATACTTACTGTATCCAGGTCCAGTCTCCTGAAGGCTGCTATATAACAGCTATACTTACTGTATCCAGGTCCAGTCTCCTGAAGGCAGCTATATAACAGCTATACTTACTGTATCCAGGTCCAGTGTCCTGAAGGCTGCTATATAACAGCTATACTTACTGTCTCCAGGTCCAGTCTCCTGAAGGCAGCTATATAACAGCTATACTTACTGTATCCAGGTCCAGTCTCCTGAAGGCTGCTATATAACAGCTATACTTACTGTATCCAGGTCCAGTGTCCTGAAGGCTGCTATATAACAGCTATACTTACTGTATCCAGGTCCAGTCTCCTGAAGGCTGCTATATAACAGCTATACTTACTGTATCCAGGTCCAGTCTCCTGAAGGCTGCTATATAACAGCTATACTTACTGTATCCAGGTCCAGTGTCCTGAAGGCAGCTATATAACAGCTATACTTACTGTATCCAGGTCCAGTCTCCTGAAGGCAGCTATATAACAGCTATACTTACTGTGTATCCAGGTCCAGTCTCCTGAAGGCAGCTATATAACAGCTGTACTTACTGTATCCAGGTCCAGTATCCTGAAGGCAGCTATATAACAGCTATACTTACTGTGTATCCAGGTCCAGTCTCCTGAAGGCAGCTATATAACAGCTATACTTACTGTATCCCGGTCCAGTCTGCTGAAGGCTGCTATATAACAGCTATACTTACTGTGTATCCAGGTCCAGTCCCCTGAAGGCAGCTATATACCAGCTATACTTACTGTATCCAGGTCCAGTCTCCTGAAGGCAGCTATATAACAGCTATACTTACTGTATCCAGGTCCAGTCTCCTGAAGGCAGATTTTCTGACTTGTGCTGGTTGAAAAAAGAGACTAAACACAGGAATTCCAGCCAGTACCGAGTGTCACGGCTTAATGTGTCCATCAATCACATGACTACCTTCTATGTGAGCGCTCAGATGACCTGTGAAACACCAGACTTCCTATTTTCTGACTTTTTTTTCCTCAAAGAGCCAGAAAACAGGAAGTGCCATGTTCACCATGATAACTAAAAAAAGAAATAATGAACGTATAATGCAAACTTGCTTTATATCACATCTACTTTTGGTTTGGATTTTAAAAGTTATAACGACAGCTACACTTCAAATGCATTTTTTTTTGTTTGCTAATTATGGTGGGTGTAGTAGTAGTAGAGGCATAGTGGATGAGGGGCATAGTGGGATTAGTAGTAGCGGTGTTGGGTGTAGTAGTGGAAGTAGTAGTAGCATTAGGAGTGGGAGTTGTAGTAGCAATAGTAGTGGGAGTAGTAGTAGTTATGGCAGTAGTAGTATTAGTTACTAGTTAGGTGTGGTGGGGGAGGGGAGCCGTGCCTGGGTCTCCTGCAGTGTCAGGCTGGGTTCACAGGCTGGGTTTTTTTCATCCGTTTTTGCAAAAAAAAACCCGAACGAACATTGTGTGCATCCGTTTTGATCCATTTTTCAATTGACTTTTTCAAAACGGATCTGTTTTTTTGACGGACACAAAAACGTAGGCGCTCTGATCTGCAGGAGGAGCAGCTTGCAGCTACGAGCCAGGTCAGACTTCCTATTCAAGCTGGAGGCAGCAGTAACCGCACACCCGGGCACTGCTGCTCCCCCTACAGGTCAGAGCGCCCTTTTTAAAAAAAAAAATAAATCAAATTTATGATTTTCAATGAAAATCAAATTGATTCTCAAATTCTGGGAAAATGTATTGAATTAATTTGATTAATCGCCCAGCCCTAGGTCAACCCATTAATATATACAGTTAAACTGAAAAAGCAGAGCAGAAATGTACAGCATGTGGATGGGACAGCGCAGCAGATGTCACAGGCTCTAAAGCTGGTGCAAAACTACAACTCCCATCATGTTACACAACAGCTGGAGAGACACAGGATACTGTAGCCCCCTTTACTTTTACTTCATTCATGGGTGGATAGTGTCACCTGGGCGGGGCTTCCCAGTAGTTAGGCCCCCTCTCCCTGCCCAGGTGACACTGTCCACCAATGAAATAAGTGACTTTAACGCAGAAAGAAGACACAGACAGGTGTTAAACAGGTAAATATCACATGTGCAGTATCTAAGCTTGTGGATGGTGCGGAGGGGTAAGGGAGGGACAGGATCCCTTTAAAGCAAGTTTCCCAATCTGTGTCTCTCCAGCTGTTGTAATACTACATCTCTCATTATGCAGTGACAGCTTGAGCCTACATGCTGGGGGTTGTAATTTTGCTGGAACAGATGAAGAGCCACAAGTTGGGGTCCCTACTCCCAGAGCTGCAATGTAAAGTATGTTACCTCCCGCCCTGCGGCATCCATGTTACCTCCCGCCCTGCGGCATCCATGTTACCTCCTGTCCTGCGGCATCCATGTTACCTCCTGCTCTGCGGCATCCATGTTACCTCCCGCCCTGCGGCATCCATGTTACCTCCTGCCCTGCGGCATCCATGTTACCTCCCGCCCTGCGGCATCCATGTTACCTCCTGCCCTGCGGCGTCCATGTTACCTCCTGCCCTGCGGCATCCATGTTACCTCCCGCCCTGCGGCATCCATGTTACCTCCCGCCCTGCGGCGTCCATGTTACCTCCTGCCCTGCGGCTTCCATGTTACCTCCTGTCCTGCGGCATCCATGTTACCTCCTGTCCTGCGGCATCCATGTTACCTCCCGCCCTGCGGCATCCATGTTACCTCCCGCCCTGCGGCATCCATGTTACCTCCCGCTCTGCGGCATCCATGTTACCTCCTGCCCTGCGGCATCCATGTTACCTCCCGCCCTGCGGCATCCATGTTACCTCCCGCCCTGCGGCATCCATGTTACCTCCCGCCCTGCGGCATTCATGTTACCTCCTGCCCTGGGGCATCCATGTTACCTCCCGCCCTGGGGCATCCATGTTACCTCCCGCCCTGCGGCATCCATGTTACCTCCCGCCCTGCGGCATCCATGTTAACTCCCGCCCTGCGGCATCCATGTTACCTCCCGCCCTGCGGCATCCATGTTACCTCCCGCCCTGCGGCGTCCATGTTACCTCCCGCCCTGCGGCGTCCATGTTACCTCCCGCCCTGCGGCATCCATGTTACCTCCCGCCCTGCGGCATCCATGTTACATCCCGTCCTGCGGCATCCATGTTACCTCCCGCCCTGCGTATCCATGTTACCTCCTGTCCTGCGGCATCAATGTTACCTTCTGCCCTGCGGCATCCATGTTACCTCCCGCCCTGCGGCATCTATGTTACCTCCCGCCCTGCGGCATCCATGTTACCTCTTGCCTTGCGGCATCCATGTTACCTCCCGCCCTGCGGCATCCATGTTACCTCCCGCCCTGCGGCATCCATGTTACCTCCCGCCCTGCGGCATCCATGTTACCTCCCGCCCTGCGGCATCCATGTTACCTCCCGCCCTGCGGCATCCATGTTACCTCCCGCCCTGCGGCATCCATGTTACCACCTGCTCTGCGGCATCCATGTTACCTCCCGCCCTGCGGCATCCATGTTACCACCTGCTCTGCGGCATCCATGTTACCTCCTGTCCTGCGGCATCCATGTTACCTCCTGCTCTGCGGCATCCATGTTACCTCCTGCCCTGCGGCGTCCATGTTACCTCCTGCCCTGCGGCGTCCATGTTACCTCCTGCCCTGCGGCGTCCATGTTACCTCCTGCCCTGCGGCGTCCATGTTACCTCCTGCCCTGCGGCATCCATGTTACCTCCTGCCCTGCGGCGTCCATGTTACCTCCTGCCCTGCGGCTCTGCTAGAAATGCATATTCAGCATATAGATCTTCTTACCACATCTCATAGGGTTTACATGGGGCCGATAGGATACAGTTGTTGGATTAATAAGCCTTACATACTGCCCTGTAGGTCTTTATGAGCTCTGGATTATTCCTAGTCATGGGATATTGGAGCACAGGATGTATCATTCCTGGACCAGACAGATCGACCATTGCAGAATCTGGAGAAGCTGGGGAGTGGTGTTGGTTCTTTGCACCTCGTTCCTTGTACATCCGGCATGGTTGCACCATCATGTAGTGTTTGACCATGAAGTAATATGGCAGATTAGGAGTCAAGGTCCTGAGGTTATTTTTAGGTTGCCTTCCCGGATACATCGTACTTGTCACACGTTTCCCCAACCTCATGAGAGCTGGAGATCTGTCACAGTGGTCTCATCTATGGTCCATTGTTCTGTTATCAGACGCTTCCAGCTGGTGAGAACCACAAGTCTGACGGTCACATAGGACAATCCCTATCTGAGCTTCTTAAAGGGGTAGTGCGGCATTTAACATTTATTCACTAAATAACACACATTACAAAGTTATACAGTTATACATGTTATAATGTACTGAATTTGCCCCCACACTGTATCAAGAGCCCCAAAACATACAGTAGTTACCTTATAACACTATTTCCACCATACAGTGATTACATATTACATGAAAACTGCACTGAACAAAACAAAGATATCACCAATGATACCATTACATAATACTGTCACATCATGACCCCTATCACTACAGACCCTATAACAGAGTGCAGTTACATCCAGTGACTCACCAGGGGCTTCTTCTCCAATCAGAGTCTGTCACCTTTTTTTTCTCTCCATTCAGCCTGGGCCACCTTGAAGTCTTCTCCTTGCTGTGAATCTTCTCTCCAGAATCTGCCAGACAAATATTTTAGGCTCCAACACATACAGTAGTATATAGTAGTTACACCCCTCTGTGCCTCCATAGTTTTAAGGTGTCCCTGTAGTATATAGACCCTTGTGTGCTCCTCCAGTTATATACAGCCCTCCTGTGCGCTCCCCCATTAGTATATAGACCCCCCATGTGCTCCCCCAGTAGTATATAGCTCCCCCTGTGCGCTATCCCCAGTAGTATAAAGCCCCCCCTGTGCGCTTCCCAGTAGTATCTAGCCTCCCTGTGTGCTCCCCAGGAGAATATAGGCCCTCTGTGCGCTCCCCAATAGTATATAGCCCCCCTGTGCGCTATCCCCAGTAGTATCTAGCCCCCCTGTGTGCTCCCCATGAGAATAAAGGCCCCCTGTGCGCTCTCCCAGAAGTATATAGCCCCCCTGTGCACTCTCCCCAGTAGTATATAGCCCCCTGTGTGCTCTCCCCAGTAGTATATAGCCCCCCTGTGCGCTCCCCCAATAATATATAGCCCCCCTGTGTGCTCCCCCAGAAGTATATAGCTCCCCTAAGCGCTCCCCCAATAGTATATAGCCCCCCTGTGCTCTCCCCCAATAGTATATAGCCCCCCCTGTGCTCTCCCCCAATAGTATATAGACCCCCCTGTGCTTTCCCCAATAGTATATTGCCCCCTTGCTGTGCCGTCCCCCAATAGTATATAGCCCCCTAACTGGTCGCACATAGCAATGGCCAGCCTGCTCGTGGGGCACACTTTAACCAGTGGGCCCGCTGCACGTGCACTATGTGCCCTCTGGTTAAAGCGGCCCTGAGTATAAGCACCATTATTTTTACACTGTCATCAGCAGCGCACCCCTACACACAGCGATACTCGGCCGGCAGACAGTGATTTTAAACATCTTTAATCGACAACGATTAGTTGATGATCGGCTGTTCATCTGATCATTGTCTTTATTACACGGCCTGATTCAGCAGATTATCGCTCCGTGTAGTCGGGCCCTAAGTGATGTGCTTGGGTGACATTGATGACATTAATGAACTGCACCATCAGTATATATATTCTAAGGAAATACTCCCCCCCCCCCCCCCCCATGGTATTTATTAGGGCCCCATATTGAAGCACAGTTCATACCAAAGATGATGCTTTGTGCTGCCGTCCATGTGATGTACACTGGGGAGTGCATGGTGCAAACACTACATCACCCATGGTGCAGAACAGCAGAGCACACTGCCCGGACGCACTGATGTAATACAATGAAGCCCCTGCCTGTGAGCCCGCTGGATCGAGCAGGTTTTTAGCCCCTGGAGTAGAAGTAAATGCCCCTTCTCTGCCGTCTGCAATGTTCATGACTCCGGGATGGGGTTTGTACATGTCCATGATGTCATTAGGATTTACAGCTTCTGTAGTGATGTGGAAGTGACTTCCCCATAATCTTAGAGAAGAGAGGTGGGATGACCTGATGACCTGCCCGTCCCCCAGGCTCTGCCATTGTAATATAGGTCATACGGTTCAGCTTCAGTTACAGAGGTTTGTCCTGGCAAGATGCGGCATGTATAACTGGACAGAGCCCGTCTGATTTCCCGACACTGGTGTTGTTGGACGGCATCATAGGTTTTGGCCCAAATAAGTGCAGGCGGGGGGACAGAGAGAGAGAATTTTCCCTCCCAGCAGGAGGACGATAAATTATACATTCTGTACGTTACACACCGCTGACACCGGATCCAATCCAAACAGTGTAAGACGTCCCGCCGCCTCAGGAAACATTTACACATTCAACACGCTTCATGCTGACTATAACTTTATGCCGTGTCACAGAGAAATGCTTCCTGGTTACAGGAAGTGTCTGTGCCCCAATAACCTCCCCAGGGCACCCAGACCTCAGCCAGTGTATGGAGCAGGACTATAGTGACCCCTCAGCCGGTGTATGGAGCAGGACTATAGTGACCCCTCAGCCGGTGTATGGAGCAGGACTATAGTGACCCCTCAGCCGGTGTATGGAGCAGGACTATAGTGACCCCTCAGCCGGTGTATGGAGCAGGACTATAGTGACCCCTCAGCCGGTGTATGGAGCAGGACTATAGTGACCCCTCAGCCGGTGTATGGAGCAGGACTATAGTGACCCCTCAGCCGGTGTATGGAGCAGGACTATAGTGACCCCTCAGCCGGTGTATGGAGCAGGACTATAGTGACCCCTCAGCCGGTGTATGGAGCAGGACTATAGTGACCCCTCAGCCGGCGTATGGAGCAGGACTATATTGACCCCTCAGCCGGCGTATGGAGCAGGACTATAGTGACCCCTCAGCCGGCGTATGGAGCAGGACTATAGTGACCCCTCAGCCGGTGTATGGAGCAGGACTATAGTGACCAGTCATTGTGGATTATCAGGGAAAGTCGTCTTCATTACAGAAGAGCAAAGTGAAGACTGGTTCTGCTGAGTCCATTATAACCTATGGAGCGGGGAGGGGCCAAGGGGGGATGAGTGAGCAGGGAGAGGAGACAAGCAGCTATACAATTCGGAGACTGTCTGGGCACATAAAACACTGGATTCACAGGTCAAAAGGGTCAGTGCTTATCTAGCATCTTGGTGAGGGAAGATTGCAGGATGATGTGCTGTGCAGGGCTGCCTTTTCTCCTCTCTCTGCTTACTCACCCCCCTCGGCCCTGTCCCCCTCCATAGAGCATAACAGAGACAGAAATCCTGCTTCTTCTGAAGTGTGTGTGGGGGGGGGGGGGGGGGGGTAGGAAAACAGCTTTCTGAGTACAGAAGGAAACTTTTGCTTGGTAAAACCTATTACAGAGATTCTTAAAATCGCTTGTACTATTGATACTTATTGATTTCTGAAATATGGCATTTACATGTTGGTCACACTTTAATGATTGGTGATGCTGCTGCTTCTGTGGTGCATTATGGGTTAAGCTTTCCTGCACACTCATTAGATCATCCCCTCCAGATCCAGCATGGATGGCACACAGGAGGGGGGGGGGACGTGCGGCGCTGACCATTGTCCTGGATCGGATGTCTTCATCACATATTCATGGCGGCTCCTTGTAACACAGCCAGGATGGCACGCTCTGCTGGACCTTTGATGTCCAATCCCCTTGGAGGACCCTTTTTACTTCCTCAGATAGTTGGAGCGACTTAGTAGATTGTAGAGGCCAAGAACAACAGCGGCCTGACCAGAGAGGCCCGATCCATCCTCCTCTGTGTAATCCACAGCGCCCAGCGTGATACACGGATAGATGTCATGTTATGTAACAGCGGCCGCTCTGGAACCTTCCACATCCCTGTTCTCTGTCACTGAATGAAACATCCAGTCCAATAAGAAAAAAAATAATAATAAAAAAAAAAAAATATACATATATACACCCTTCCAGGGGTCTGTTTGGTGAGCGGGAGAGTAATGGAGACGTGAGGATAAGGATGCGCTCTGCATGTGGCACGCTTGTCGCGATCAGTCACAGGATGCAGCAGAGCTGAGAGGGTCCGCAGGAAGCCATTGTTTTCCTGCCCGGCACGAGCTCTTAGATGGTCTGATGCGATAGTCTGCATCCACAACACATATTTCCATGCTGAGATAATCCCTGCAGAACACAGAAATCTGCCACAAGCGTTGCTCGCAGGTTTTTCTCATTTGTCATCTAATGTGTGAGGTATGTGATCGCCGCAAAAGGCAGAGACCGTCTGGGACTGTCGACCATCCCCAGCGGGAAGAGCTGAGCTATGTGCCCTCCAGACCGGACCCCCAGCTGCTGCAAAACTACAACCCCTATGCTGCCAGGAGAGCCAGCCCTTTACTACAACTCCCATCCTGCCAGGAGAGCCAGCCCTTTACTACAACTCCCATCCTGCCAGGAAAGCCAGCCCTTTACTACAACTCCCATCCTGCCAGGAAAGCCAGCCCTTTACTACAACTCCCATCCTGCCAGGAGAGCCAGCCCTTTACTACAACTCCCATCCTGCCAGGAAAGCCAGCCCTTTACTACAACTCCCATCCTGCCAGGAAAGCCAGCCCTTTACCACAACTCCCATCCTGCCAGGAAAGCCAGCCCTTTACTACAACTCCCATCCTGCCAGGAGAGCCAGCCCTTTACTACAACTCCCATCCTGCCAGGAGAGCCAGCCCTTTACTACAACTCCCATGCTGCCAGGAGAGCCAGCCCTTTACTATCAGTCTGGAGTCCACGTATCCTTGGTGGCATTAGATCCCATCTCTTCACATGCAGCTGACGCCACATTTGTAATGCGGAGCGGGGCGATCTGTCGCCTGTCTGTCGGACTCCTTTATCTGGGGTAATGGCCTGAATTAGAGGCTGGTTATATATGAGACGCAGGTGCTGTTTCTAAAGCCCCAGTGTTCAGCCAGTGACTACTCTCAGCTGTTGGCTCCAGTGATCCATCCAGCTACAGGGATCCTGTAATGGTTGGTGTACCGAGTCAGAGGTCAGCGTTACCTATGAAGTGCGTCCAGGCAGGGTAGTAGTAGTGATACAGTCCCATCACTGTAACAGAAGCCAGGCCAGTCACTTTTATACAGACTCCTATTGAGACTGGACATACAATGATTTATCGTCTCTTTCCTCTCAGCCCCTTCGACAACAGTAAAATCCTGTCCACACCTGGAATGACCAACAAGTTTTCCTCAAGTGTCCGGAAGATGTCCCTGTATCACTGGACGCCCCCCAACACCCCCAGTTCCCGGGACAAGTTCTATCTGGTGAGTGTCAATCATCCAGGGGCCCTTCAGGCTTATACAATAAAAGTTCCTACAACGTTACAGTTTGTTTGCAAAACTACAGTTCCCAGCATGCACCAAAAGTCGGTGGCCCCTCACCTTAAAGGGGTATTCCACTCAGATATAACTTCTGAAATGTTGCTGTCCACAGTGAGGCTAATGATTCCTTCCATACTTGTTATCTATTCAGTCTCCTTCCCCCAGTTCTCAGCTGCTGCTTTCTTTACATCCGCTGTCTCAGAAGGGAGGGGGGGAGGAGGAGGAGACAGAGAGAAAAGCTCACACACAGATTTTTGTGTCTTTAGCAGAAAGCAGCAGCTGAGAGCTGGGGGAAGGAGACTGAATAGATAATATCAAGTATGGTAGGAATTGTTAGTCTCACCATGGGCAGCAACATATCAAAATTTATGTTTGAGTAGAGTACCCCTTTATGCTGTTGCCAAAACCAAGTAGAGCTATTGAAATGTAAAAAACAATATAATAGATTCCCATTTCTGTTCCTTTATTAGAATGACCTGGACAGCACGTATCCATCTCTGGAAAAAGACGTCCAGACCCCATACATCCTGAGCTACCTGGCCAGCAGCGGCTTTGTCAGGGACCGCCGAAGTCTAGAACATAGCATGGAGCTGAACAGCATAGACAGTCTGAGGAACCTGGAGGAGATGGGAGATGAGGCTGCCCCTAGCCCACCCTCCTCTTGTGGGGAGACCCTACCGTACTCTTCACAAGAGCTGACCAGAGAGGAGCGCCCCCCGAGCCAGGAAACTCTGGATATCCTCAGAGAGACGCCCAAGCGTTACAGCGCTCATAGCATCATGAAACCTTCAAGAGTGGAATTTGATAAAGACCCCAATACAGAGCAGACAGAAGAGTGCAGGACCCCCAGCCCAGGGCTAAAAGAAGAAGCTGCAGGTGACAGCCAAGGTGAGAGACCATCACTAGCCCAGCAGCTGGACGACGTTCTGGACCTGATGCGATCAGAGGAGGCCACAAGGTGGAAGATGAAAGACATGGAGCAGTCAGTGACCAACTTCAGAGAGAGATTACTGGTAAGGGGTCCATGTGTGGTGTCTGAAGGGGAGTGTGGGTGCTGAAAGTGAGGAGCAGGAGTGTGAGGAGCGCTGGGTGCAGAGTGTGAGGAGCGCTGCATGTAATGGGCGAGGGCAGAGGGCGAGGAGCGCTGTATGTAATGGGCGAGGGCAGAGGGCGAGGAGCGCTGTATGTAATGGGCGAGGAGCGCTGGGTGCAGAGTGTGAGGAGCGCTGTATGTAATGGGCGAGGGCAGAGGGCGAGGAGCGCTGGGTGCAGAGTGTGAGGATCGCTGTATGTAATGGGCGAGGGCAGAGGGCGAGGAGCGCTGTATGTAATGGGCGAGGATCGCTGTATGTAATGGGCGAGGGCAGAGGGCGAGGAGCGCTGTATGTAATGGGCGAGGGCAGAGGGTGAGGAGCGCTGTATGTAATGGGCGAGGGCAGAGGGCGAGGAGCGCTGTATGTAATGGGCGAGGGCAGAGGGCGAGGAGCGCTGGGTGCAGAGTGTGAGGAGCGCTGTATGTAATGGGCGAGGGCAGAGGGCGAGGAGCGCTGTATGTAATGGGCGAGGGCGAGGATCGCTGTATGTAATGGGCGAGGGCAGAGGGCGAGGAGTGCTGTATGTAATGGGCGAGGAGCGCTGTATGTAATGGGCGAGGGCAGAGGGCGAGGAGCGCTGTATGTAATGGGCGAGGGCAGAGGGCGAGGAGCGCTGGGTGCAGAGTGTGAGGAGCGCTGTATGTAATGGGCGAGGGCGAGGATCGCTGTATGTAATGGGCGAGGGCGAGGAGCGCTGTATGTAATGGGCGAGGATCGCTGTATGTAATGGGTGAGGATCGCTGTATGTAATGGGCGAGGGCAGAGGGCGAGGAGTGCTGTATGTAATGGGCGAGGGCAGAGGGCGAGGAGCGCTGTATGTAATGGGCGAGGGCAGAGGGCGAGGAGCGCTGTATGTAATGGGCGAGGGCAGAGGGCGAGGAGTGCTGTATGTAATTGGCGACGATCGCTGTATGTAATGGGCGAGGGCAGAGGAGCGCTGTATGTAATGGGCGAGGGCAGAGGGCGAGGAGCGCTGTATGTAATGGGCGAGGGCAGAGGGCGAGGAGCGCTGGGTGCAGAGTGTGAGGAGCGCTGTATGTAATGGGCGAGGGCGAGGATCGCTGTATGTAATGGGCGAGGGCAGAGGGCGAGGAGTGCTGTATGTAATGGGCGAGGAGCGCTGTATGTAATGGGCGAGGGCAGAGGGCGAGGAGCGCTGTATGTAATGGGCGAGGGCAGAGGGCGAGGAGCGCTGGGTGCAGAGTGTGAGGAGCGCTGTATGTAATGGGCGAGGGCGAGGATCGCTGTATGTAATGGGCGAGGGCAGAGGGCGAGGAGCACTGTATGTAATGGACGAGGATCGCTGTATGTAATGGACGAGGATCGCTGTATGTAATGGACGAGGATCGCTGTATGTAATAGGCGAGGATCGCTGTATGTAATGGGCGAGGGCAGAGGGCGAGGAGCACTGTATGTAATGGGCGAGGATCGCTGTATGTAATGGGCGAGGGCAGAGGGCGAGGAGTGCTGTATGTAATGGACGAGGATCGCTGTATGTAATGGGCGAGGGCAGAGGGCGAGGATCGCTGTATGTAATGGGCGAGGGCAGAGGGCGAGGAGCGCTGTATGTAATGGGCGAGGAGCGCTGTATGTAATGGGCGAGGGCAGAGGGCGAGGAGCGCTGTATGTAATGGGCGAGGGCAGAGGGCGAGGAGCGCTGTATGTAATGGGCGAGGGCAGAGGGCGAGGAGCGCTGTATGTAATGGGCGAGGGCAGAGGGCGAGGAGCGCTGTACGTAATGGGCGAGGGCAGAGGGCGAGGAGCGCTGTATGTAATGGGCGAGGGCAGAGGGCGAGGAGTGCTGTATGTAATGGGCGAGGATCGCTGTATGTAATGGGCGAGGGCAGAGGGCGAGGAGCGCTGTATGTAATGGGCGAGGAGCGCTGGGTGCAGAGTGTGAGGAGCGCTGTATGTAATGGGCGAGGGCAGAGGGCGAGGAGCGCTGTATGTAATGGGCGAGGAGCGCTGTACGTAATGGGCGAGGGCAGAGGGCGAGGAGCGCTGTATGTAATGGGCGAGGGCAGAGGGCGAGGAGCACTGTATGTAATAGGCGAGGGCAGAGGGCGAGGATCGCTGTATGTAGAGTGTGAGGGCAGAGGGTGAGGAGCGCTGTGTGCAGAATGTAAGGACAGGACGAGGAGCGCTGTATGTAGAGTGTGGGGGAATGAGTATTGTTACTACCCGGGCTGTGGATTTTGTGGGGTTATCCTCCCTGGTGACCCCCTCTCCCCGTGGTTGCATGCTGAAGCTCCGCCAGTGATTGTTGACATTAGATACAATGAATTCCATGGTGACGCATGTATACAGTCAATTAGGAACAAATGTGCTGATTAACCCCATCTCCGCCATTACTGTGCAGACCAGACCCTTGATGTGAAGGAGCAGTTTTGCTGGGATTTCTGGTCCTTCTCACAGATCGGTTTTCTGTTCCGCAGAGGTCCAGTGAGTCGGGGCCAGAGCTTCCCTCCATGGACAGCCTGATGGTGGAGACGGCATTGGAAAGTTTTGACTTCTTGAACACGGACTTCAGTGCAGATGACTTGTCTCTGTTTGGCAGCGTCCGCACTCACAGCAAGAGGTAAAGTACACATGGCCTCCAAATATTCCCAGCATTTCCTGTATGATGTGCGGGGAAACAAGTCTGTGGATGCAAACTCTCCGGTTATACTACAACTCCCAGCATGCTTTGAGGTGGAGAGACGCTCATGGCAGAGGCTGATAACACCTGACCCTAAAATCATGACCTTCTCTGTAAATGGAAGCACATATGTCATCCCGCCATCCCATATTGAGGTGTCTATGCAGACCTGTGCAGGGGCCCTGTACATTATACCTGGCGCTGTCCGTCTTCATTGTAGGTGTGCGGCTATAGTCCTGAACTGATATATATCTATATCAGTTAGCAGTAGAGATGAGCATGATGCATGCTCGAGTCCATCCAACCCGAACGTTCGGTATTTGATTAGCTGGGGCTGCTAAACTTGGATAAAGCTCGAAGGTTGTCTGGAAAACATTGATACAGCCAATAACTATATCCATGTTTTCTACTTAGCCTTAGGGCTTTATCTAACTTTTACCCACCGCTAATCAAATGCCGAACGATCTGGTTCGGATGGACTCGAGCATGCTCCAGGTTCACTCATCTCTAGTTAGCAGTGACTATTTACTCACCACCTTTCCATCTACCGTATATACTGGAATATAATCTTCTGTCTTTTAGTAACGGGATGGTCACTCCATCTGTTGCACAGACATTCAGCTTTCATAGTGATCTGGACCAGGCTGGACTTAGCACTGGACATGAAGACCTAGACGCGCTCCTATCCGTCCATCTGGATATCTGTAAAGCACTATTAAAGGTGAGGCGACTGTCATTGCTATAACCTAATCACATTCAGCTCAGCCCAACGTGTTGGTTACTGGTAGTTGCTGCCAAACACTCCTGTAGCCACTTATCTCCATATAAATGATCGGACTCTATATGCAGCCAACAGATCCTGTTCAATTCCGGCCATTTGATAATCGGAACTTTGTGTTACAGAAACTAACGTCCCGGAACACGGCTCGGATTATCCAGCATCATCTCCTGGAGGAGCTGTCCTGGCAGAGGGAGGTTCTGGAGGATCTGTCCATCATTTATATCCAGAAGGTGCAGGAGAAGGCCTCCATAGAGGACAGTACGTACCCCCCTCCCCCTATCCTGATGATGATATTACACATATAAAACCCTCTCTATAACATGGCTTCTCCTGTACAGTCTTTCCAAAGAGTAAAAAGATCCGACATTTCCTGAAGCTGTGGGAGAGCTGCGTCCAGCCCCAGGGGCCTTGGTTCTGCTCCTCCGAAGTTTTCCTTAATCAGCTCAAGAAAATGTTTGTTCTGAAAATCAAAGCCAAGTACCCCGGGCAGCTGGAGGCAGGTGAGGGTCTGTGCCGTAGGGCAATATAATACACCGGATCTGGCGGCCATATAATATATACCAGGAGTACTTCAACAACTTTTAGTGAAGGTCCACTTACCGGGGTCTTTTGTCAGGTAAAGGTCCGAGCTGAACATCAGTAGTAAATGTGTTTTACTTTTCACAAATGTTGAACTAAATGAATTTGCTGAATTTACATACAGAATTGATGCTTATTAGTGGGAAAACTGGCATTTTTTTCTCTCTCACCAGCTCTTTGAAATCAGGTACAAAGGGGATGACTGCCCCCAGTAGTATATAGCCACCCTGTGCACTCCCCCAGTAGTATATAAGATAAGATAATCCTCTAATAGTCCCACCATGGGGAAATTCAGTGTGTTACAGCAGCATAGTTATTACACATTACACTAAAAGGTAAAGTAAAGGCATTACGATTAAGGTAGACAAAGAGAAGAAAAGGTAAAAAAGATACAATAAAAAACATTAGACTATTTTAGTTCTTTTTTATGGAGTGATCTCTGCATGGGTCGGTCTTGGTTGTACAGCCTAACCACTGCAAGAAGAAAGGACTTCCGATATCGCTCCTTCTCGCACTTTGGGTGAATTAAACGGTCACTGATAGTACTGCCCAGTGTTATCAAGGTCTCGTGCATAGCCCCCCCCCCCCCTCCGTGCGCTCCCCATTAGTATATAGCCCCCCTGTGTGCTCCCCCAGTAGTATATAGCCCCCCTGTGCGCTCCCTCAGTAGTATATAGCCCCCTGCGCGCTCCCTTAGTAGTATATAGCCCCCTGTGCACTTCCCCAGTAGTATATAGCCCCCCTGTGCGCTCCCCAATAGTATTTAGCCCCCCTGTGCTCTCTCCAATAGTACATAGCCCCTCTGTGCGCTCTCCCAGTAGTATATAGCCCCCCTATGCGCTCTCCCCCTGTAGTATATAGCTCCCTGTGCGCTCCCCCTGTAGTATATAGCCAGTATTTAGGAAAACTACTTATATGGGGCATTTCAGCATTGACCTCTATTTTGAAAGAAACATTAGACTGGGGGATGCTGGACACTATACGCAATAAAGAATCCTTTACAGCTTCCTTCTTGAAAAAATGGAAACTATTCCTATTACACGGCTACACAAAGGTAGAAAGACGTCCGATTATGTCTCACTTTACCTCAACTACATGGTACTATAAGATGTTGGCTACCGACATGGTAGAACCATTCTTGTAGACTTTGAATTGTACTCTATATTCTAAAGATAAAAAGCACTATACTTCTATTATCTACAATCTATGTATTAGTGGAGTAAGATTTAGTTAAAGGGGTAGTGCAGCGTTTCAAAATTATTCACTAAATAACACACATTACAAAGTTATACAACTTTGTAATGTATGTTATGTTAGTGAATGGCCCCCTTCACCGTGTCCCCCCCCCACCCCCACCCACGCTAGACCTGGAAGTGTGATGCACTATACTCACCTGATTCGTGTTGACCCCCGTCCGCCATCTTGGGACAATGATGTCATCTTCGGGAGGCTGGCCGAACCGCTCTATCCGTCCCTCATGCCAGCCCCCCTATGCCGCGTCATCAGCTGCTCAGCCGCGATTGGCTGAGCATAACTGTGCTTAGCCAATCACGGCTGAGCAGCTGATGACGCGGCAGAGGGGGGCCGGCATGAGAGACGGATGGAGCTGTTCGGCCAGCCTCCCGAAGATGACATCATTGTCCCAAGATGGCGGACGGGGGTCGACACAAATCTGGTAAGTATAGTGCATCACACTTCCGGGTATAGTGTGTGGGGGGGTGGGGGGACACAGCGAAGGGGGCCATTCACTAACATAACATACATTACAAAGTTGGATATGTATATTCATGAATTTATACTGCTACTTTTACTTTTCTTCTATACCAATGTAATATTATATGAAAACTCAATAAAATGTTTGAAATATATAGCCCCCCCTGTTGCTCCCACCGTAGTATATAGCCCCAAGTGCACTCCCCCAGTAGTATATAGCCCCCCTGTTGCTCCCCCAGTAGTATATAGACCCCCCACTGTGTGCTCTTTTAATTATATAGATTCCCTTGCTCCCCCTCCCAGCTAGCATATAACATAAAAAAACAAACACTTTTATACTCACCTGGGTCCGGGCATCTCCTCTTCTCCTCTTGTGGCTGCACTGCAGCGGTCACAAGAGGCCGCTCTCCCCTTGTCCTGGCACCGGCGCAGTGACGTCACTCGAGCGCCAAAACCAGAAGCAGAGAGCGTCCGCTTGTGACCTCTGCGGCCAGTGAGGGGTGACTGAGACGGAGGGAGCCAATGGCTCCCTCTTTGTCAGTGCTGCTGCACAGTAACTATAAGCGCTTGTTACAAGCACTCATAGTTACTGTGCAGAGCGCAGCTCAGTATACAGGTATACTGAGCTGCAGCAGTGGTCCGGACAGCTGGCCTTCACGGTCCGCCAGCTGAGGACCCTTGATATATACCATACCACTGTATATCTGATGACCATATACTGTAACCCCCCCGATATTTGACAGCCGTTTACCATGCCACCCACTTAATATCTGCAGACGAGGCAGATAAATCCTCCAACAAGTGTCCAGGGTAGATGAGGAATCCTCATAGGGTGTAAAGAAGGATTAATCTGTATAAGGCAGCTCTGGCTGAGATATTAATGGGGTCTGCAGACCGAATCAGGAGACCACAAGGGGAAATGACAAGTCCTGCAGCCTCCGCTGTGTACATGCAGCAGGGATCGCATTACCCCGTGTGTGTGTGTTTACCTGTCTCCGGCCGTTCCTCTGACACAGGATATCTGGTGGAACTTGCCGCCCCCGCAGTGAGCGACCTCCGCAGGGGATGTGGTGCGGGTGCACTTGTCAGGACCCTGTGGGAGACATTACAGTCAGTGAGGTTTCTGGGGCCCCTCCCCGTCTGTGCTAAACCCATTACCATCGTACCGGCCAAGGAGGAGGATGTTATTCCAGAATGTAAAAATCCGCTCTGGAAATCACATTTATCCTCAGATCAGTCAGACGCACCATACAGACCTGCACAGCAACCACTGGGGGAGGGGGGCTGTATGTGATATAACCATAGGGGAGCCATACTTATTCTATAGGAATAGGGCCGGCCCTGACTCATCTCATCAGGATAGACAGATTTATAGATGTTGTTTTCCATGTGAGCTGACAATCTGCTGTTCCCACAGTGTTTAGGAGAGTGCTGGAGCAGATATTTGGGTTTGGAGGGGTATTGGCATCAAACGAGATCCCGGACTCAATCGTCTCCATCTTCTTGTTCTATGGCTACCTGCGGAGATACCATGTGCTTGACCTGGAGAAACACTTTGCCGCACTTACAAGAGAAGGTGAATTGTATGACAGGGTGAAGATGGCCATACACATAGAATACCTATTGCTAATGCTTCCTCTGTACACATACGGTATCCCTCACTCATACTTCCTCCATACACATACACGTACAATACCCATTGCTCATGCTTATCCTGTACACACACAATACCCATCGCTTATGCTTCCTCCACACACTTGAAATACCCCTCGCTCATGCTTCCTCTATATACACACAATACCCCTCGCTCATACTTCCTTCATACTCACACAATACCCCTCGCTCATGCTTCCTTTGTATACACACAATACCCCTCGCTCATGCTTCCTCCGTATACACACAATGCTCATGCTTATCCTGTACACACACAATACCCATCGCTCATGCTTCCTCTGTACACGTACGGTATCCCTCACTATGTTTCTACCATAGACGTTCGATTCCCATCGCTCATGTTTCCTCCGTATACACACACAATACCCCTCGCTCATGCTTCCCCCATACACACACACAATACCCATTGCTCATGCTTCCTCCGTACACTTGAATTACCCCTCTCTCTTGCCTCCTTCATACACACACAATACCCTTTGCTCGTGCTTCTCTTTAAGGATGTCTATACACCTTTAATAACTATTGACTGAATCCTTCTCTCTCCAATTCTCCCCATACACATAAACGTTTGGCTTATTCATCTGAGAACCGAGGGGTCAGGCAGTAAAAGTCCATCTCACCCGACCCCTATCTGCCCCATCATTATTGGGAAATCCCCATAGACTGTATACAGACATTGGGTTTGGACCTTTAGGCCCAAATGTTTTGAGCCTAAAACTGATGTGCGGTCTGATCTAGTGTCTGAGCAGTGTGCAGAGATGGAAGCTGAGCTGTGATTGGCCACATCCAGGACGTCTGGTCGATCATGTGTCTGTCTCCCCCTCTGCAGTTACACTTATTGGAGACCTTCAGCTTCCCGGTCGCCTGAAGAAGATCAAGAAGCTGAAAGCGAAGCAGATCTCCCGTCTGCAGCCCCTGCCGCAGTTCCTGAAGCTGGTGGCCACGTTCCAGATAGAAGAGAACCTGAAGCTCTGCAAAGCTGCCAAGAGCTTCCTGAGCCGAGCGTCCTCTAACAAGCACTTCAGGCAGAAGGTAGGCGGCACAGCCGGCAGAGGTATTACAGGGCAAAGGGGATGTCGACGGATCCGGGCGGAGGCCACCACTGGCAGCCGCTACTTCCCTTATAGGACTGATAATGGCTGCGGCTCTGCAGATAAGGGAGAAGTGTGGAGCATGAGCGAATACAGGACACGTGAGCTTAAATGTATCTGTATCACTGCCAGTAAGGATCTGTTCACACCATGGAGCACAGATACGTTGGGAAACCGTCACAATGACATGCCAACATATTCCACCGGCCCGTTGTATTTCAGCGCTCCGCTCAGACAGCTAGTGATTACGGTCGAGTCATTTCCAGAGCAAATTCGAGCTGTCATGGGACTTGCAGCACTTTACAGTCCAAAACCAAACTGGAATACACTCAGAAAATGTTCGGACCCACTAGCTGTGTAAGGTTGGGTCTGTGTCAGCGGGAATACTTCGCCAGGTCATTGTGAGAGTTTCATAAAGTATCCGCGCCTCATGGTATGAAGCCCAGGGCTAGTCAGGAACTCTATTCTGATTTAAAGGGTTTGTCCAGCTTAGAACATGCAGTTTCATACAACCAATTAGGTTATTCTGTTATAAGATCCTCATCTCTTATCCGGACTTTCCCTCCATTACACAGATAACCCATTGATATGATGTACAGGGTGCAATGCTTTGTTTCTCCTGAGGTGGCGCTGCAAGGAAACTGAATGATCCCTGCCAGTTTCCCTACAGATTGCAGCCAATTACTGGGGATCCCAAAAGGGGGACACTTTAAGATCTCCCCTTTGCCCTTCTAACAAGTCAGGATTACAAAGCAGCAAACCCCAATAGACTCACATCTAAGAGTTTGTTACAGTGTATCAGACAAGAGAATCTAATGTCGGCTGAAGCAGTACAAACGGCGTCATCGTGCGATAACTCATACATGATGGCGAACCACAGTCGTCCCCACCACCGCCTCCTCCAGGTCTTTAGCCTCTGAAAGTGAAATGGAGGATTTATTAATGATTTACAGAACACTCAGCCCTAGAAGTTTCCTTATATCATAGAGAAGCTTAGCAGGAGCCGTCTGTCCCCGAGGACGGTAACCGTTTGAGGGGCTCATTACTTTTGGGGGGGGGGGGGGGGACATTTCGGTAGAGTTTGTGCTGGACAGGCTCATCATAGTGTAATGAGAGGTTGTCCACTAGATGGCAGCATGTTACCCAAATACCACTATACTGTGAAGCGTTAATCTGTCCATGATGAGGATCCATGGAAATGTAACGAGTGTATGTGCACAGATCAGAAGCTGTCGGGATGGGGCGACCATGCTGCTTGTTCCCACGTCCTTCTCTTTACCCCTCTGGGATATTTATTTTCTTTGCTCCATTACTCTGACCACAGACTGGAGACGGGTAGAGAGTCCATGTGGGGTCAAGCAGGATTCCCATGGGACTGAGGGAGGAATGTTCATACAGAGAGCAGGACAGTGTGGGGGCACAGCCATCCTGTGGGTAGGAGATCAGGGACCCTAGTGCCTTCATTAGCTATGTATAAATCATCATGTAGTGTAACTGTATGGGCCGTGTGTTAACCCTCCTCCTCCCTCTCTACAGGCCGTTCTCTATTACACCGAGCTCCTCTCTGATAAAGATGTGAAGCTGCAGAGATCGGCCTGCCTGGCCCTAAAACATCTGAAGGTAAGTGCGCCCTCTTCAGGATGACGACTGTACCACATCCATCACCATTCTGCTCAGTAAGATCCTATAGGTTTATAATTCTCTACAGAAAATATAAAATGACATGTAGTCCGTGTGAGCAGCATTCTGTATGTCAGGAGCGCTCTCTTGTGGTAAGCCTCAGTACTGTCCACTGTAGAGTCACGTTACTGTACAGATTTCCTCCTCCTCTTCATTTTTAAAGCGTCCTTTATTCCAGAGCGCTATTTACATCTGCGCTGCTTGTGATCCAGCACTCTCCTCCAGTCTGGCTGAATCTTCAGGCCCCGCCTTCCTCAGAATGATTTACAGTTGGAGGAGGCCTAAAGATAGAGCCGGAGGACTGGAGGAGATGTCCCAGATTATTTGCATTCTGACTTCTCTACACAGGTGTATTGGGTAAATTTAGAAGGTTTTATACCTTATTTTATATCATACGTCATATCAATATGGTGCTTGTTCCAGTAAAAAGTGATCTTTTATCATCTGCGGATTGTGCTACCTGGGCAGGGCTTCACGGGCGTAGCACCACATCACCACAGTAGGCCCCATCCCTCCGTGACATCATTGGCGCATGGGTAAGGGGCAACCTAGAGCGGTTAAGGCCTAGACCTTTAGACTGGCCTGTTCCAATGGCTGCCGAGGGGGCAGGGCCTATGTGGCAATGACGTCACGGAGGGGCGAGGCATACTGTGGGCAGCGCAAAATGGCACTTCGGTTGGAAAGCCCCACCCAGGTAGCACAATCCACAGATGATAAAAAATCACCTTTTACTGGAACAAGCACCATGACATATGATATACAATAAGGTATGAAACAAACATTTAGTTTCCTCTGTGGCACCTTAACCGGTCACCTGCTAAGTTGTCCCTGGTGACGCCAATTCTGTGGTGGTTGGTCGGTGGTGTAGCACAGCTCAGCTTGTGATGGTACTGTTGTGACGCCAGTGCTAGTTCAGCACACAGGTTGGGTGATATACCTGCTTTTAATTGTGGCTATACTGTTCCCCAATGGTCGGTGACCTGCCGCATTGTGATGGGTCCCTTGGGCTATTACCACAGTGGTCCGGAGTGGGGAGATGTCCCACCCGGACTGTTGGTACTGCCACCCACAGAAAGGGGAAAATGACCCAAGGACGGTGTAGCTGGTGTGTAGGTGCTGGTGCAATGATCACTGAGTCCCAGTAGAATAAAGTGCTCTTTACTGAAAGTCTCTGACAATACAGGATAGTGGTGTAACAAGTGACTTCTGAGATACTGACTTGAGTTCACTGAATCTCTGCTGAGAGATGCTGAAGTGTTGAAGGAGAGTAGTAGTGCTGGTTCAGTTGAGTGCTGAGTAGAGTAGAGAGTTCAGAAGAGTGGAGAGGAGTTTGTCGAGAGAGCCCCAACCCAGTTTAGTAATGTGCTCAGCCGAGACCTGTGAGAAGAAATACTTGGAAGATACTTAATAAGAAGAGAATACTTGTGCCCATGTTTCGACCTGAATGTCGCTTTAGCTACCTTCTGCCCTGCAGTGTCGGGTTACCCGTCCTACGAGGGTGACACATGCCCCAGTCTTGGTTACCTGAGTGTCCGAGTGTGTCCCGGTTTCACCTGCACTGCGAGATAGATTTCGTAGGCCTTGGATACGGCTGCTTTGCTCTATCCGGGTCAGTTCCTCTGTCTACAATAGTGCCCTGTTCTTTTAACGCCTTAAGGACGGAGCCATTTTTTATTTTTGCGCTTTCGGTTTTTCCTCCTCATGTATAAAAGGCCACTGCGCTTGCATATTTCCCCCTACAGATCCACATGAGCCCTAATTTTTTGCCACACTGATTATACTTTGCAAATACAGACTTTATTTTTCTATAAAATATGCTGCAAAAGCAGGAAAAAAATATATATGTGCAGCGAAATTTGAAAAGGTGCAATTTCTTTTATTTTAAGAGGTTTTGTATTTACACCGTTCGCCCTATGGTAAAACTGACATGCTATCTATGTTTCTCACATCAGTACGATTACAACGATATGTAATTTGTATATCTTTTATATTATTTGATGGCTTTTAAATTTTTTTTTAACCTTTTAAAGAAAACAAAATGTGTTTAAAATTGCTCTATTCCACGCTTTTATTGTTTGGTCTATGGGGCTGTGTGAGGTGTCATTTTTTGCGCCGCAATCTGTTCTTTCTTTTGGTACCTTGTTTGTGTATATGCGACTTTTTGATCACTTTTTATAAATTTTTTTCTGGATTTAATGTGAACAAAAATGAACAATTTTGCACTTTGGCTGGTTTTTGCGCTTGTGCCGTTTACCGTACGAGTTCAGGAATGTAATAATTTAATAGTTCGGGCGATTGCGGTGATACCAAATAAGTTTATTTTTTTTATTTTATTTATAAAATGGGAAAAGGGGGGGGGGGTGATTCAAACTTTTATTAGGGGAGGGGGTTATTTATTAATGAAAACACTTTATTTTCACCTACAGTAATTAGAAGCCCCCTGAGGACTCCTATATACACAGCACTGATCCCCCTGGGGGCTCCTATATACACAGCACTGATCCTCCTGGAGGATTTATATATACACAGCACTGATCCCCCTGGAGGACTTATATATACACAGCACTGATCCCCCTGGGGGACTCCTATATACACAGCACTGATCCTCCTGGAGGACTTCTATATACACAGCACTGATCCCCCTGGAGGACTCCTATATACACAGCACTGATCCTCCTGGATCCTGTGTATATAATAGAGCATCGATCCATCAGATCAGTACTCTATTATAATGGTCTGCTGCAGACGATCTAAATGGATCGCTGAGCGACGGCCGGCTTATTATAACGAATCTCCCCTCCGTGATCGCTTAGCAGGGGGGGGGGGGGAGAGAGAGAATGACTTTCTAACTGATGCCTAAAGCACTTAACTGTGGGACACCACACCTCCATATATCAGTAATAAAGCACTGTCCCTATTAGATAATGGTGGTCGAGGAGAGGTTGTCGGTCACTATTTGGCAGTTTGTTTCTGATCTGGAAGATTCCATTATGTGGGGGAGAGATTTGTGCTGTTCTTTTCCTGGATGCCTGTATATGAGCAGCAGTGTAATACAGTTAAGGAGAAGCCGTAAGTAGTGTAGGAGTAACCTGTCCTCAGTGTGCGCTATGGCTGCAGCAGGCTGTGTGTGTATGTACTATGGCTGCAGCAGGCTGTGTGTGTGTGTGCGCGTGCTATGGCTGCAGCAGGCTGTGTGTGTGTGTGCGTGCGCGTGCTACGGCTCCAGCAGGCTGTGTGTGTGTGTGTGTATGGTGTGGCTGCAGCAGGCTGTGTGTGTATGGTGTGGCTGCAGCAGGCTGTGTGTGTGTGCGCGCTATGGCTGCAGCAGGCTGTTTGTGTGTATGTGTGCGCTTTGTGGCTGCAGCAGGTTGTGTGTATGCTACAGCTGCAGAAGGCTGTGTGTGTGTGTGTGCGCTATGGCTGCAGCAGGCTGTGTGTGTGTGCAGCAGACTGTGTGTATGTGTGCGTGCTATGGCTGCAGCAGGCTGTGTGTGTGTGCGTGCGTGTGTGCTATGGCTGCAGCAGGCTGTGTGTGTGTGTGTGTGTGTGTGTGTGCGTGCTATGGCTGCAGCAGGCTGTGTGTATGTGCGCGTGCTATGGCTGCAGCAGGCTGTGTGTGTGTTTGTGCGCTATGGCTGCAGCAGGCTGTGTGTGTGTGTGTGTGTGTGTGTGTGTGTGTCTGTGTGCGTGCGTGCTATGGCTGCAGCACGCTGTGTGTTTGAGGCAGAAATTAAAGGGGTATTCTGCGCAAGTGAAAAATCCAGGGGGGACAGGGGGTGGTAGGGATATAATAAAGAAGTCCTATTTCCCTGTCCTCTATATCACAGGTATCTGGCATTGTTAGCTGTTCTCCTTTGTGTATGGTGAATTATAGTTAGTGTTGAGTAGTTCAGGACATGGAGGCTGGAGACTGGCTGCATCCACTGCTCACACAGGAGAAGCTGCTTTATATGTTTCCTTATTCCCTCAGAAATCATGTAGGACATTAGGGAGAAGCTGCTGAGCCAGTGTGATAGATATCTCCTCTGGTATATGACCGGCCTTTTATGATGGAATGCTGAGAAAAAAAAGCATTATTTGTATGTATACGGAAATATAAGTGGACAGTGTCTTGTTCTACCCACAGGGCACGGCCAGCATTGACCAGATTGCGGCACTGTGTCAGTCAGAAGTGGAGGAGGTGAGGATCACAGCCAGAGAGACCATCCTGTCATTCGGTGAGTGAATAGAAGGGACGGCAGGTGGCTGCAGGGACGTGCGTCTCTGCATTAGATCACAGATATGATGCCGCACATGCCGGAATATGGCCACAGGTTTGCATTGTCACAATAACACTGCACTATGACATTATAATTCATGTGTGTATCGCAGTCTTATTAAAATTACTGGCCTGTCCGCTGTATAGGCCATTAGTTACTGACCAGCAGGATGCCTGCACCCTCGCAGTGATTCAGGCTGGAGACATTTTGCTTGGGTTACTGTGTAACAGTGACCACTGTATCTGCAGCTCAGCTACCGCACACATAGTAGCCGAGCTGCATTAACATGGCGCTACCGCTACACTCGGACCGGCACCAACTGTTTCCAGCCCCATTCTCTGTGTAGTGCAGGCACTGATCAGCGAGGGTTTGGGGTGTAGGCATCCCGCTGATCAGTGACTGATGGCCTATACCAGTGTTACTCAACTCTTCAGGTTTCCCTAACAAGTCCTGATTTCAGAATATCCCATACAGAGATGTACGGAATATAGTTATATCATCTGTGAGATACTAAGGAAATCCGAACATCATGATAAACGAACAGTAAGTTTGGCCATTGATGGAGACGGTAGGAGGGTGTCGCCAGACAGTATCCAGGAACGCCCAAAGGAGAGACCAAGAGCCTGAACGTCACGACCCAAGATGGCGCCGTAGAACGGACCTCGGGTCACAACAAAAGCAGAAGTGTTAACTATGGAATTTTCGGTGGCCATCAGAGATAAAAAAAAAAAAGTGGGATAAGGCTCCAGAAAACTGGCGGAATCCCGCCAGCCTCCGTGTCATACTGGGAGACTATGGGAGGTTCGTGCGCCTCCTCTCTCCGTGCTGAAGAATGGACATGTCAGTTTTTCAGCACAGAGAGAGAGGGCATGCGAGTCTCCCATAGACTGCCAGTATGACACGGAGGTTGGCGGAATTCCACCTGTTTTACTTGGTGTGAACGGAGCCTTTCGATTTTCTACTGAACTTTGGCATAAAAGCTTTGGCCGGACTTGTCCTTTAATGGCCGAGCGATCAGGTTCAGTAAATTTGCTCATCAAAAATCATGACCTGTTGGGGGATGAGAGACACTGGTCTATACAGAGGAGCGGCCATCTACAGTATTAGCCCAGGAAACCTCTCTCTGAGGGGCAGATTTACTAACCAGGCAGATGTTTGTTTCAGGCCAGAAAGGTCGTCACACGTTTGGAAAAACGGACAAGATCTGCCGCGAATTACAGGAAACGCTGACGCTGGATGGGGAGATTGAGATCACAGTGTTCTGACGAGCGTGACGTGATGATGTCACAGTTACCAGCGACCAATGATCAGATACCAAGAACTCCTCTCCCGGATATTACTGATCACATTATATGCTTCTAAAACGCTCCGCAAGGCCAGGAATTCAGCTGTTTATAAAGTGACCAAAAGATGTCTCCTGTATATAGGGGGGGGGGGGGGGGGGCTGTATAGCACTGATGGGGGGGATAAAGCCATGTACATAAGTCTGTATAAATCCTGATACATCAGGTCTTGTATATTTATCTCCAGTTCACAAGTTTGAAATAAAATTGGTTTGATGAAACCAGAGTTCCTGACATCAGCATCACAGGGGTGCAACAAAATGGGGAGCGAGGGGAGGGTCACACACAGTGCAGAGCAGGTAATGTATGCTGCGGGCAGGCTGCAGGGGGTTACAGGCAGCGGATGGGACCCATTCAGCTTCACAGTACAGGATCCGCAGCGGATGGGACCCATTCAGCTTCACAGTACAGGATCCGCAGCGGATGGGACCCATTCAGCTTCACAGTACAGGATCCGCAGCGGATGGGACCCATTCAGCTTCACAGTACAGGATCCGCAGCGGATTTCGCAGCAAACTCGCAGCGTTAAATCTGCGGGGGATACGGTACGTGTGAAGCTACCCTAAGGTCACTTTAAGTAGCAGCACAAAAAGGCTACTGTGCATAGCCAAAACAACGCAGCATAAGATGTAAATAAAAGTCACCGTTCACTTTACAAGTGCTGTCTCCTTCAAACATAACAGAGTCTCTTTAAAGTGTCACAGTCGTGGTAGTTCAGGTGATTTTAAGAAACTTTGTAATTGGGTTTATTGGGGAAATCTGCCATTATCTGCATTCAAAAAGCCTTTTCCCAGTTTTCCCCTCCTCTCTCTCATTCACTGCTCATTATCAGGAAATCGCCTGTACTATTGATTTCTGCAAAAAAAAATGTAAACGACAGTGACACTTTACGTAAAATATTTGATAACTACCAATGACTTTAGGTTCTTTGAACTTTTAAGTGACCATTTAGCAGCTCAGACCAAAACACTGGGTGTGAACACTGCCTAAAATGACACTGCAAATAGCTGCTCTAGGATTGGAAGTGATCAGGAGCAGAGCTGCATTTAAAGGGTCTTCAACAATCATAAACATCTGCACAGTAAAAAGCATAAAACATTCTTTACACTTCACCTGTCTTCATTGGAAGCCTCTGAGCCGCGTACCGCTTGTCTCCACCGTCCTGCAACTTTACTGCTAGAAATAGAAATTGCTCATTGGTACAAGGCGGCAACATTAACATAGAGGAACTGCTGCGGTATGTGCCCACCGGCCCCCGGGACATGCTCCAGCTCCGGATGGGGAACCTGCCGCCCCTCCAGCTATTGCAAAACTACAATTATGGGAATAAAGTTTTGCAACAGCCGAAGGTTCCCCATCTCTGCTCTGGCTACACTCTATATATGTTATGAAACTACAACTCCCAGCATGCCTTGACATCATACTGAGTGCTGTACTCTCTCACAGCTTTAGGACAAGGATCAATGCACCTGTGATAAAGCGGCAGCAACAGCATCTAATGTGCAGCTAACAGAGAAACCAGAATGGTAACATGTACAAGGGAATGTCGCAGCTTGTTACAGAGCGCCAAACGCAACGCTGCCCTTCTTGGCTATATTATATTTCAGGGCATGCAGGAAATTGTAGTTATAGTCAGAATGTAAGACACACCATAAAGGTAGACTGGCTTGAGCAGTCATCTGAGCCAGACTGGTTGCTATGACAACCCCATAAAACAAACTGAGCTGCTTCCAATACAACTCATAACCCATTCACATCTACTTGGTAGAGACATAAGGTGTTATATATATATATATATATATATATATACACACACACACACACACACACACACAGAGCAATCAGACTGTCTAGACACACCGCACAAGCGTCTGTATATACGTTACCTGCACAAGCGTCTGTATATACGTTACCTGCACAAGCGTCTGTATATACGTTACCTGCACAAGCGTCTGTATATACGTTACCTGCACAAGCGTCTGTATATACGTTACCTGCACAAGCGTCTGTATATACGTTACCTGCACAAGCGTCTGTATATACGTTACCTGCACAAGCGTCTGTATATACGTTACCTGCACAAGCGTCTGTATATACGTTACCTGCACAAGCGTCTGTATATACCTGCAGCAAGATCAGCCACAAACCACACGGCGAGAGCGGATGGAAGGGGGGGAATATAACTTTATTGAATCAGCACATAAATCCATAACACATTCAAGTGTCACAAGTGCATTTCTGTATTGCGTCAGGTTTAAACAGTATCGTAAAGTTCACTAAACATCGACCCCCATCCCCCAAATCCTCCCCTTCCAGTCAGTGTTGGTTACACAATCCAACACTCAACTGTGTATAAATGTAAAAGGCAAGAACAAAAAAAAAAAAAGAAAAAAAAAGCTTATACAAATGATTCTGACACAACAGCCATAGAGCAGACCAACACAGACCCTCCGACACTACTGCGGTGACAAGTGATGCCCCGTGCACCCGGCTCAGGCCCAGCAAAGTGGTTTATTACTCCCCTAGCACCGATAGCGAGATCTAAGAACAGTCATGACCTAAACGTCGGCTCTGCTGCTGGCGGAGAGACATTAGTTATCGGCAGCCGGTGAAACGCGTGCGGGTATAGGGATGGACTAGCACTCCAGTTCTGAGGCACCGTATGGTTGAAATGCTGGTGGATCATATGAGGAAAGTGTGTATCAGTCAGGACTACAGGAGAGTGTGACCAACCCAAGTCCAACGTGTAACACAAAATGGGAAGAAAAAAGCTAGATATATTTTTGGCCTACCCTGAGCAAAAACAAAGCGGCTTTTCCTACAGACCATGGACATGACGATGAAGCTTCTGTAACAGATACGAGTCAGGCACAGCCCACAAACAACTCAACAAAGAAGAATCTATACAATGTCTCAGCTTCACCTCCCCCGTAATAACATTAATACAAACAACGCCCCCCAGAGGCTAAATAAAAAATACATTCCTCCGATGTCTTCTTTTTCATATTTCCAGGTTGGGGGTGGGGGGTGGCTTCTTGGGGCCTCCAATAAAAAGGAACCAACTGGTTACAAAACGTAACAGAAAAAAAGGGGGCGACAAGCTTTATACAAATCGCTTCTGATTCCGGTAAAATGGAGCAGAAGGAAATAAAGAGCATCGACTCTCACGTCCTTTAAAAAACAGATGAGGAAGAAAAAAAAAAAACCCCGGCCAAAAAGAAACAACAATGTGTTGTCATGACGATTTTATTCCAAAAAGAAAAAAAATATAATATATATATATATAGAGATATATTTGGCATTATCTGCGTTTACTCCTGAATAGATGTAGAAATGCCCTGAGATGTGAGGAATCTCTCCATGGGGCGTCAGGGCTCGGAGACACCGTTAGTGCATTGCGACTGCAGCTGGAAAAGCTTCGCTCAGCTCCTCCTCCTCCTCATTTGGTTCCAATTTTGTCTCACTTGCGCCTGGGTGATGAAGTCGGATGCGGCCCGGGCAGAGCGTCCATTAATGGTACCACACCCTGTAGCAGAGGATCGCCCCCACCGTCAGCACTGTGAACACGCACACATTCAGCGCCCATGACTTCCATTCCTGGTTGCCGTTTCTGTCGTCCGTGTTGTCGGGTTTGGTCTTCTCTTCGGGGTCGGTTGAAGAAGGGATCTGGTCTCCTAAGTTTCTCCTCCTCAGCTCAGTGTCGTGACAAAAGCTGCGAGAGAAGGAAAGGACAGAAGATTTACTATAGTTTGTACACAAGAAAATGGTCATAGAAATATCAGGTATGACGCCACCGCGCTCGCTAATGTTCAGAAGGTAAATGGGGTTTGGCAGAGACGTGAGGGTATTATTAGATATGGGAGACTAATAACATATCACCATTCATCCCTGGGTATCTCTCTGTACATATACACTGCTCATATAGAAAGGACAGGGGAATCATGAACAGCGCAGAGAGGACACAACACAGGTCAATCCTGAAGGAACCCGACCGCCTCCAGCACCTCTGTAATCAGCTCAATCACTATATCATGTATAGTGCAACATTCAGCCATAAGGTTTGTCTATTATTACTTTGTTTCTGGGGTCTCCTACCTATCTACAGGGGGCTGAGAGGTCAGGTGGGTCTTGCCATCGGGAATGCTCTCCTCCACCGCACTGACGGCTCGTCTTATAACCTCCTCCACCACCTGCTGAGAGAAGAACTCTGGCTGGTCGTGCATCCGTCCATTTAGGGTCTCAGAGGTGCGTTTGGGTGGTCTGGGTGGAGGCGGGGTGTGCTCTGGAGGAGGGTCCATGTCCTCATTAGACAATTCTTTCCATTGTTCCTACAATAGAAATGAAAAAAGAATCACTCAGAATCCACTGTGATCTACATCTACCTGAATAGCATCCCATATTATCCTCCAGAGCTGCACTCACTATTCTGCTGGTGGGGTCACTTTGCACATACATTACTGATCCTGAGTTACATCCTGTATTATCCTACAGAGCTGCACTGACTATTCTGCTGGTGAGGTCACTGTCTGGAAACCTGCTCCCTCCCTGGGGAGGAGAGAGCAGGCCCAGGGGCAGATCTTGCTTGCTTGGAGCTCAGGAGCAGCAGACTCGCACAGCCTCTCAGAGCAGGACCACACCCAAAACTAATTGGAGCTGCAATCACCACTCCAGAGCTGCACTCACTATTCTGCTGGTGGGGTCACTGTGTACATACATTACTGATCCTGAGTTACATCCTGTGTTATACCCCAGAGCTGCACTCACTATTCTGCTGGAGGGGTCACTATGTACATACATTACATTACTGATCCTGAGTTACATCCTGTATTATACCCCAGAGCTGCACTCACTATTCTGCTGGTGGGGTCACTGTGTACATACATTACATTACTGATCCTGAGTTACATCCTGTATTATACCCCAGAGCTGCACTCACTATTCTGCTGGTGGGGTCACTGTGTACATACATTACATTACTGATCCTGAGTTACATCCTGTATTATGCTCCAGAGCTGCACTCACTATTCTGCTGGTGGGGTCACTGTGTACATACATTACTGATCCTGAGTTACATCCTGTATTATACTCCAGAGCTGCACTCACTATTCTGCTGGTGGGGTCACTGTGTACATACATTACTGATCCTGAGTTACATCCTGTGTTATACCCCAGAGCTGCACTCACTATTCTGCTGGAGGGGTTACTGTGTACATTACATTACTGATCCTGAGTTACATCCTGTAATATATTATACTCCAGAGCTGCACTCACTATTTTGCTGGTGGGGTCACTGTGTACATACATTACATTACTGATCCTGAGTTACATCCTGTATTATACCCCAGAGCTGCACTCACTATTCTGCTGGTGGGGTCACTGTGTACATACATTACATTACTGATCCTGAGTTACATCCTGTATTATGCTCCAGAGCTGCACTCACTATTCTGCTGGTGGGGTCACTGTGTACATACATTACATTACTGATCCTGAGTTACATCCTGTATTATACCCCAGAGCTGCACTCACTATTCTGCTGGTATGATCACTGTGTACATACATGACATTACTGATCCTGAGTTACATCCTGTATTATACTCCAGAGCTGCACTCACTATTCTGCTGGTGAGGTCACTGTGTACATATATTACATTACTGATCCTGAGTTACATCCTGTATTATACTCCAGAGCTGCACTCACTATTCTGCTGGTGGGGTCACTGTGTACATTACATTACTGATCCTGAGTTACATCCTGTAATATATTATACTCCAGAGCTGCACTCACTATTTTGCTGGTGGGGTCACTGTGTACATACATTACATTACTGATCCTGAGTTACATCCTGTATTATACCCCAGAGCTGCACTCACTATTCTGCTGGTATGATCACTGTGTACATACATGACATTACTGATCCTGAGTTACATCCTGTATTATACTACAGAGCTGCACTCACTATTCTGCTGGTGAGGTCACTGTGTACATATATTACATTACTGATCCTGAGTTACATCCTGTATTATACCCCAGAGCTGCACTCACTATTCTGCTGGTGGGGTCACTGTGTACATATAATACATTACTGATCCTGAGTTACATCCTGTATTATACTCCAGAGCTGCACTCACTATTCTGCTGGTGGGGTCACTGTGTACATATAATACATTACTGATCCTGAGTTACATCCTGTATTATACTCCAGAGCTGCACTCACTATTCTTCTTTTTATTCTTCACTGCACAAAATAGTGAGTGCAGCTCTTAAGTATAATACAGGATAAAACTTAGGATCAGTACAGGATCAGTAATGTATGTACACAGTGACCCCACTAGCAGAATAGTGAGTGCAGCTCTGGGGTATAATCTGGGGTATAATACAGCATGACCTGCAGCATGTAATGCAGTGTATGCAGATGCGTCTAGATGAGATATATGCTGTGTTGAGAGTCAGATTCCCCTCTATTGGCCCAACTGTTATGATTCATCAGCATTTGCCGTGCCCTCTGACCTGCACCGATGAGTCTCCCATGATGAACTTGGCCCCCTCGATCACCGCCAGGTAAGAGAATCGCAGCTGATCGGCGGTCTGGATGAGCCCCATTCTGTATTTTCTCATTTCCAGCAGGACCTGCTTGATGTCCACCGAGGATGGATCTTTCCTTCTGTCCATCTGTGAGGAAATATAAAGACGATGAGTGACACCTTGTGGTCGCAGGAAGCAGTGCGGCCAGATGTCACAATGGACCAGATTACAGTCCCATCAGCTTTGGTCCCTACGTCACCAGTCAGTGCTCAGAGTCCCGCCATCCGCCCCCTCATTGGTGTGACCCTGTGACCCCGTCACGTTACTCACCAGCAGTAAACAGGTGTCCACTAGACAGAAGGTGCCAGAGCGCCCGATGCCAGCGCTGCAGTGCACCACAATGGGCCCGTGCTCTGGGTTCAGAGACCCCGACTCTCGCACCTTGAACAAGAAGTTTAGGAATGAGGCCGGAGACTCCGGTACCCCAAAGTCCGGCCACGTGGTGTAATGAAAGTGCAGGATCTCCCGGGTCTCCTGTGTCTGCAAAACAAACAAGCGGACGGCGAATGAAATAACGTAGGCGCCAGTGAACAACCAATCAGACTGGAGCTAACAGGAAAGCAGACCTGTGATTGGCTGGAGCGGGTGTTCTGCACCAGTAATCCCCCCCCCCCCCCAGCTCTGGATGAGGCACCTACATATTATGTGATGGTTCTGTGAGCATCCCATGGTGCAGGTGACAGGTAGATGTCCGGAGCATGGATGCCAGATCGCCCTCCACCGCCCGCAGGATGCCCGATCTCACTCCACCGCCCGCAGGATGCCCGATCTCACTCCACCGCCCGCAGGATGCCCGATCTCACTCCACCGCCCGCAGGATGCCCGATCTCACTCCACCGCCCGCAGGATGCCCGATCTCACTCCACCGCCCGCAGGATGCCCAATCTCACTCCACCGCCCGCAGGATGCCCAATCTCACTCCACCGCCCGCAGGATGCCCAATCTCCTTACACTGCCAGCTGGATCCAGAATCTCTCTTCATCGCCTGCAGGCCCCTGGATCCCCCCTCCCCCACCCACAAGCCCCTACCTCCACCGTCCGCAGGATCCCAGATCTACCTCCACTGCCTGCAGGCCCTTGGATCTCCCCTTCCCCACCTGCAGGCCCCTGGATCTCCCCCCACCACCTGCAGGATCCCGGATCTCCCTCCACCGCCTGCAGGATCCCGGATCTCCCTCCACCGCCTGCAGGATCCCGGATCTCCCTCCCCCGCCTGCAGGATCCTGGATCTCCCTCCCCCGCCTGCAGGATCCCGGATCTCCCCCCACTGCCCACAGGATCCCGGATCTCCCTCCCCCGCCTGCAGGATCCCGGATCTCCCCCCACTGCCCACAGGATCCCGGATCTCCCTCCCCCGCCTGCAGGATCCCCGATCTCCCCCCACTGCCCACAGGATCCCCGATCTACCTCCACTGCCTGCAGGCCCTTGGATCTCCCCTTCCCCCACCTGCAGGCCCCTGGATCTCCCTCCAGCGCATGCAGGATCCCGGATCTCCCTCCACCGCCTGCAGGATCCCGGATCCCCCCCCACTGCCCACAGGATCCCGGATCTACCTCCACTGCCCACAGGATCCCGGATCTACCTCCACCACCCGCAGGCCCCTGGATCTCCCCCCACCACCTGCAGGCCCCTGGATCTCCCTCCAGCGCATGCAGGATCCCGGATCTCCCTCCACCGCCTGCAGGATCCCGGATCCCCCCCCACTGCCCACAGGATCCCGGATCTCCCTCCACTGCCTGCAGGATCCCGGATCTCCCTTCACTGCCCATAGGATCCCGGATCTCCCTCCACTGCCCACAGGATCCCGGATCTACCTCCACCACCCGCAGGCCCCTGGATCTCCCCTTCCCCCACCTGCAGGCCCCTGGATCTCCCTCCAGCGCATGCAGGATCCCGGATCTCCCTCCACCGCCTGCAGGATCCCGGATCCCCCCCCACTGCCCACAGGATCCCGGATCTCCCTCCACTGCCTGCAGGATCCCGGATCTCCCTTCACTGCCCATAGGATCCCGGATCTCCCTCCACTGCCCGCAGGATCCCTGGATCCCCCCCTTTCTCACCTGCAGGCCCCTGAATCCCCCCCTCTCCCACCTGCAGGCCCCTGAATCCCCCCTCCCCCAACTGCAGGCCCTTTGATCCTCCCTTCCTCCACCCACAGGCCCCTGGATCCCCCCTCCACCACCCGCAGGCCCCTGGATCCCCCCTCCACCACCCGCAGGCCCCCGGATACCTCCTCCCCCACCTGCGGGCCCCTGAATCCCCCCCTCTCCCACCTGCGGGCCCCTGGATCCCCCCTCCCCCACCTGCAGGCCCTTGGATCCTCCCTTCCCCCACCCGCAGGCCCCTGAATCCCCCCTCTCCCACCTGCAGGCCCCTGGATGCCCCTTTTCCCACCCACAGGCCCCTGGATCCCCTCCCCCCCTCCCCCCCACAGGCCCCTGGATCCCCCGCACACTTACACTGAGGTTCTCCAGCTGCAGCACTCTGATTGTGTAATAGGATTTGATGTCCTCAGAGAGAAGCGTCAATTTCAGGTTTGCATCATTGAACACCATGGGGCTGTCCTCCCTCTTGGGCCAGTACTCTGCACACTTTATCTGAAAGAGGAGGAAACTGTAAGAAGCCCTCAGAGCTGCACTCTCTACAGTTCCCCTAATACAGCTTGTCTGCATGACTGGAGAGGGGACTACAACCCCCATGTGGCACAACCACTAGGCTGCCACAGGGCGCCTGAGCTGCAGTCATTACCTCCTCCTGGTGAGGGCGCCCTCTCCTGTGAGCGCTGACTGATACTCACTGATCCCTTCTCAATGACTCTGTTCAGCATGACGACCCCGCTGCTCTTCTGCTCAGACACCATCTGCCAGAAGTGTCCGCAGGTGTTGGGTAGCGGTCCCTGCACAACAACAAGAAGAATCAGCAACTACTCCCTGGGGAGACGCCTGGCAATCACATGACCATCACTGTAGGTTTGGTGCAGCCCCACCCCTGCACACCAGGGGGCAGACTCCCCGTTATTCTTCACCTGAGTCAGTATGTAGCTCCTCTGCGCCTCCTCCATCTTGATCAGACTGGCGTTGATGTAATCGTTGTCCTCTCTGTGCAGCTTTATCCGGCTGTGGTCGACTGCAAGAGAAAAGCACAAGTCAGAGGATCCCAGGGAGAATGGAGGTGTATCCAACTCTGCTTAGATACATACGGCAGGATGAAACATCATATAATACAGCGCTTCTAAATCTGTGAGGCGCTAGTCAGTGGTGGGGGGCGGGGCCGACATCAACAGAAGGGGCTCCAAAGCAGAGACTACCCCCATGGTGACAGTCCTGCCCCCCCCCCCACCCCCCCACACACACACTCACAGGAAGACCTGAGTGATGTCATCATCACATGACCAGAATCTCCCAGCTCCTTAAACTAGGAGGACGGCAGGGGGGCTGCTGTGTGTGGGAAAACACACACGTATTCTCCATTCTGTGTAGGTATACAGCAGTGTATTATATACTTATTATTCTCCTGTAGGAGTGTGTATATATCTCCATTCTGTGTAGGTATACAGCAGTGTATTATATACTTATTATTCTCCTGTAGGAGTGTGTATATATCTCTCTCCATTCTGTGTAGGTATACAGCAGTGTATTATATACTTATTATCCTCCTGTATGAGTGTGTATTTATCTCCCCATTCTGTGTAGGTATACAGCAGTGTATTATATACTTATTATCCGCCCTCCTGTAGGAGTGTGTATATATCTCCATTCTGTGTAGGTATACAGCAGTGTATTATATACTTATTATCCTCCTGTATGAGTGTGTATTTATCTCCCCATTCTGTGTAGGTATACAGCAGTGTATTATATACTTATTATCCTCCTGTATGAGTGTGTATTTATCTCCCCATTCTGGGTAGGTATACAGCAGTGTATTATATACTTATTATCCTCCTGTATGACTGTGTATATATCTCTCCATTCTGTGTAGGTATACAGCAGTGTATTATATACTTATTATCCCCCTGTATGAGTGTGTATATATCTCCATTCTGTGTAGGTATACAGCAGTGTATTATATACTTATTATCCTCCTGTATGAGTGTGTATTTATCTCCCCATTCTGGGTAGGTATACAGCAGTGTATTATATACTTATTATCCCCCTGTATGACTGTGTATATATATCTCTCCTCTGTGCAGGTATACAGCAGTGTATTATATACTTATTATGCTCCTGTATGAGTGTGTATATATCTCTCCATTCTGTGTAGGTATACAGCAGTGTATTATATACTTATTATCCTCCTCATGTATGAGTGTGTATATATCTCCATTCTGTGTAGGTATACAGCAGTGTATTATATACTTATTATCCGCCCTCCTGTAGGAGTGTGTATATAGCTCTCCATTCTGTGTAGGTATACAGCAATGTATTATATACTTATTATTATTATAATTATTATACTGCTGTATTTTATGTTAGTTAGTTTAGTTATATAAGTTACCTTTGATACCTATATGTGTGTATATTGTAGGCTTAGATGCCTGTATATGTGTATATCTTAGGCTTAGATACCCGTATGTGTGTATATTTTAGCCTTACATACCTTTGATACCTATATGTGTGTATATTTTAGGCTTAGATACCTGTATGTGTGTATATTTTAGGCTTAGATACCTGTATGTGTGTATATTTTAGGCTTAGATACCTGTATGTGTGTATATTTTAGGCTTAGATACCTGTATGTGTGTATATTTTAGGCTTAGATACCTGTATGTGTGTATATTTTAGGCTTAGATACCTGTATGTGTGTATATTTTAGGCTTAGATACCTGTATGTGTGTATATTGTAGGCTTAGATACCTGTATGTGTGTATATTGTAGGCTTAAATACCTGTATGTGTGTATATTGTAGGCTTAGATACCTGTATGTGTGTATATTGTAGGCTTAGATACCTGTATATGTGTATACTGTAGGCTTAGATACCTGTATATGTGTATATTTTAGGCTTAGATACCAGTAGGTGTGTATATTTTAGGCTTAGATACCTGTAATACCTTTATATGTGTATATTTTAGGCTTAGATACCTGTATGGGTGTATATTTTAGGCTTAGATATCTGTATGTGTGTATATTGTAGGCTTAGATATCTGTATGTGTGTATATTGTAGGCTTAGATACCTGTATATGTGTATACTGTAGGCTTAGATACCTGTATATGTGTATATTTTAGTCTTAGATACCTGTAGGTGTGTATATTTTAGGCTTAGATACCTGTAATACCTTTATATGTGTATATTTTAGGCTTAGATACCTGTATATGTGTACATTTTAGGCTTAGATATCTGTATGTGTGTATATTGTAGGCTTAGATACCTGTATGTGTGTATATTGTAGGCTTAGATACCTGTATATGTGTATATTGTAGGCTAAGATACCTGTAATACCTGTATATGTGTATATTTCTGGCTTAGATACCTGTATGTGTGTATATTTCTGGCTTAGATACCTGTATGTGTGTATATTTCAGGCTTAGATATCTGTATGTGTGTATATTGTAGGCTTAGATACCTGTATGTGTGTATATTTTAGGCTTAGATACCTGTATGTGTGTATATTTTAGGCTTAGATACCTGTATATGTGTATATTTTAGGCTTAGATACCTGTATGTGTGTATATTTCAGGCTTAGATACCTGTATGTGTGTATATTGTAGGCTTAGATACCTGTATGTGTGTATATTTTAGGCTTAGATACCTGTATATGTGTATATTGTAGGCTTAGATACCTGTATGTGTGTATATTGTAGGCTTAGATACCTGTATGTGTGTGTGTATTGGGCTGATCACTTACATGGGCTGACGTCCCGGTAGCGGTTGCGGGTCTTGTTGTCGGGCAGGCGGGCCACCTTACACGGGAAGTCGCTGGCCTCATGTCTGATCTCCTGTAAGAGAAGCAACAGAGTTACAGGGCGTCCCTGACCCCAGCACCATCTCCTATACTACTCCCGTGTGTAACCCCGTCCTGCTCCCCCCAGGAGAACGGCCATACCCCCTCCCCCCAGTATAGTGTGTAACCCCGTCCTGCTCCCCCCAGGAGAACGGCCATACCCCCCCCCCCCCCAGTATAGCGTGTAACCCCGTCCTGCTCCCCCCAGGAGAACGGCCACATCCCCTCCCCCAGTATAGTGTTTAACCCCGTCCTGCTCCCCCCAGGAGAACGGCCACATCCCCTCCCCCCAGTATAGCGTGTAACCTCGTCCTGCTCCCCCCAGGAGAACGGCCATACCCCCCCCCCCCCCAGTATAGCGTGTAACCCCGTCCTGCTCCCCCCAGGAGAACGGCCACATCCCCTCCCCCAGTATAGTGTTTAACCCCGTCCTGCTCCCCCCAGGAGAACGGCCACATCCCCTCCCCCCAGTATAGCGTGTAACCTCGTCCTGCTCCCCCCAGGAGAACGGCCACATCCCCCCCCCCCAGTATAGTGTGTAACCCCGTCCTGCTCCCCCCCAGGAGAACGGCCCCAACCCTCCCCCCCCCCCCCCCCAGTATAGTATGTAACCTCGTCCTGCTCCCCCCAGGAGAACGGCCGCACCCCCTCAACCCCCCCCCCCCCCCCCAGTATAGTGTGTAACCCCGTCCTGCTCCCCCCAGGAGAACAGCCACACCCCCTCCCCCCCAGTATAGTGTGTAACCCCGTCCTGCTCCCCCCAGGAGAACGGCCACATCCCCTCCCCTCCCCGGTATAGTGTGTAACCCCGTCCTGCTCCCCCCAGGAGAACGGCCACATCCCCCATCCCCCCCCAGTATAGCGTGTAACCCCGTCCTGCTCCCCCCAGGAGAACGGCCATACCCCCTTCCCCCCCAGTATAGCGTGTAACCCCGATCCTACTCCCACCAGGAGAACGGCCATACCCCTTCCCCCCCAGTATAGCGTGTAACCCCGATCCTGCTCCCCCCAGGAGAACGGCCACATCCCCCATCCCCCCCCAGTATAGTGTGTAACCCCATCCTGCTCCCCCCAGGAGGGCGTCCATACCATACATCAGTATGCTATATACAGCTCCTCAGTAGCCTCTCATCAGTGCTCTACTATGGGGGTCACAAGGGTTAATGGTGACGCGGTATACACAGGAAGCCCTCCGCCTGCCGCCATCTTCCTCCTCCGGGAGCTACAGGCAAATGGCGACATTTATGGGAAACGTAAGAGCGATGGATGACAGGACAGGAAGACTGAGCGGGGCACCGCACAGTACAACTTCCTGCAAGACATCCAGAGAGAGACTGTGTAATACAGGAGCAACACCGCACAGTACAACTTCCTGCAACACATCCAGAGAGAGACTGTGTAATACAGGAGCGACACCGCACAGTACAACTTCCTGCATCCCAAAGAAAACACCACAGGATCAGTAATGTAATGTATGTATACAGTGACCCCACCAGCAGAATAGTGAGTGCAGCTCTGCAGTATAATACAGGATGTAACTCAGGATCAGTAATGTATGTACACAGTGACCCCACCAGCAGAATAGTGAGTGCAGCTCTGGGGTATAATACAGGATGTAACTCAGGATCAATAATGTAATGTATGTACACAGTGACCCCACCAGCAGAATAGTGAGTGCAGCTCTGCAGTATAATACAGGATGTAACTCCCTTTCTCTTATAACGCTACCGTACTATTATAAGCTTTAGTCTGAGAGTGTTACTGGCCCTTTAAGGGATAAAAGTAAAATTCAGCAGCATCTTGAGAATGATTTGCTTCCCCTTTAAGGCCGCTCCGCAGTGAATTTACTGGAACTTGCTGTAAAACCACAATAAGTCGACTTCTCAGTAGAACATAAAGACGATCACATTTCTATTCCTGGAAAGTAGATCAGTCAATAAGATTATCGTCTATTAGGAGGGGTCTGATGACAGCCGCCATCTTCCCGGCGTGAGCCAAGCAGCGGGGCTGTGTACCAGATACGGCTGCAGGAATCCCAGATCCCAACAACCATCACAACCGCCAGGAGAGGTACACAGGACAGCGCCATCTACAGGAGACGCCACGCCGTTACATTATACACAGGACAGCGCCATCTACAGGAGACGCCACGCCGTTACATTATACACAGGACAGCGCCATCCACAGGAGACGCCACGCCGTTACATTATACACAGGACAGCGCCATCTACAGGAGACGCCACGCCGTTACATTATACACAGGACAGCGCCATCTACAGGAGACGCCACGCCGTTACATTATACACAGGACAGCGCCATCCACAGGAGACGCCACGCCGTTACATTATACACAGGACAGCGCCATCTACAGGAGACGCCACGCCGTTACATTATACACAGGACAGCGCCATCTACAGGAGACGCCACGCCGTTACATTATACACAGGACAGCGCCATCTACAGGAGACGCCACGCCGTTACATTATACACAGGACAGCGCCCTCTACAGGAGACGCCACGCCGTTACATTATACACAGGACAGCGCCCTCTACAGGAGACGCCACGCCGTTACATTATACACTGGACAGCGCCCTCTACAGGAGACGCCACGCCGTTACATTATACACAGGACAGCGCCATCTACAGGAGACGCCACGCCGTTACATTATACACAGGACAGCGCCATCTACAGGAGACGCCACGCCGTTACATTATACACAGGACAGCGCCATCTACAGGAGACGCCACGTCGTTACATTATACACAGGACAGCGCCCTCTACAGGAGACGCCACGCCGTTACATTATACACAGGACAGCGCCATCTACAGGAGACGCCACGCCGTTACATCATACACAGGACAGCGCCATCTACAGGAGACGCCACGCCGTTACATTATACACAGGACAGCGCCCTCTACAGGAGACGCCACGCCGTTACATTATACACAGGACAGCGCCATCTACAGGAGACGCCACGCCGTTACATTATACACAGGACAGCGCCATCTACAGGAGACGCCACGCCGTTACATCATACACAGGACAGCGCCATCTACAGGAGACGCCACGTCGTTACATTATACACAGGACAGCGCCCTCTACAGGAGACGCCACGCCGTTACATCATACACAGGACAGCGCCATCTACAGGAGACGCCACGCCGTTACATCATACACAGGACAGCGCCATCTACAGGAGACGCCACGCCGTTACATTATACACAGGACAGCGCCATCTACAGGAGACGCCACGCCGTTACATTATACACAGGACAGCGCCATCTACAGGAGACGCCACGTCGTTACATTATACACAGGACAGCGCCATCTACAGGAGACGCCACGCCGTTACATCATACACAGGACAGCACCATCTACAGGAGACGCCACGCCGTTACATTATACACAGGACAGCGCCATCTACAGGAGACGCCACACCGTTACATTATACACTGGACAGCGCCCTCTACAGGAGACGCCACGCCGTTACATTATACACAGGACAGCGCCATCTACAGGAGACGCCACGCCGTTACATTATACACAGGACAGCGCCCTCTACAGGAGACGCCACGCCGTTACATTATACACAGGACAGTGCCCTCTACAGGAGACGCCACGCCGTTACATTATACACAGGACAGCGCCATCTACAGGAGACGCCACGCCGTTACATTATACACAGGACAGCGCCATCTACAGGAGACACCACGCCGTTACATTATACACAGGACAGCGCCCTCTACAGGAGACGCCACGTCGTTACATTATACACAGTGACCCCCAGGGACACAGCAGCTGAGGGGTCTGCCCACCGCTCATAACCACAGCAGAGCAGTCAGATGGAGGAGAGTGGCTAATGTGGCTGCTTGTCTGCAGAGGAGACACAATCCTAAATCCCACCCAGGACCCCAACCATCTACTGTCTATGGGGGGGGGGCCTAACCATCTACTGTCTATGGGGGGGGACCCCAACCATCTACTGTCTATGGGGGGGGACCCCAACCATCTACTGTCTATGGGGGGGGGGGACCCAAACCATCTACTGTCTATGGTGGGACCCCAACCATCTACTGTCTATGGGGGGGGGGCCCAAACCATCTACTGTCTATGGGGGGGACCCCAACCATCTACTGTCTATGGGGGGGGGCCCCAAACCATCTACTGTCTATGGGCGGGGGGGGCACCAACCATCTACTATCTATGGGGGGGGGACCCCAACCATCTACTGTCTATGGGCGGGACCCCAACCATCTACTGTCTATGGGGGGGGGGGACCCAAACCATCTACTGTCTATGGGGGGGGGGGACCCAAACCATCTACTGTCTATGGTGGGACCCCAACCATCTACTGTCTATGGGGGGGGGGGCCCAAACCATCTACTGTCTATGGGGGGGACCCCAACCATCTACTGTCTATGGGGGGGGGCCCCAAACCATCTACTGTCTATGGGCGGGGGGGGCACCAACCATCTACTATCTATGGGGGGGGGACCCCAACCATCTACTGTCTATGGGCGGGACCCCAACCATCTACTGTCTATGGGGGGGGGGGGACCCAAACCATCTACTGTCTATGGGGGGGGGGGGCACCAACCATCTACTGTCTATGGGAGGGGACCCCAACCATCTACTGTCTATGGGGGGGACCCCAACCATCTACTGTCTATGGGGGGGGACCCCAACCATCCACTGTCTATGGGGGGGACGCCAACCATCCACTGTCTATGGGGGGGACGCCAACCATCTACTGTCTATGGGGGGGGGACCCCAACCATCTACTGTCTATGGGGGGGACCCCAACCATCTACTGTCTATGGGGGGGACCCCAACCATCTACTGTCTATGGGGAGGACCCCAACCATCTACTGTCTATGGGGGCGACCCCAACCATCTACTGTCTATGGGGGCGACCCCAACCATCTACTGTCTATGGGGGGGACCCCAACCATCTACTGTCTATGGGGGGATCCCAACCATCTACTGTCTATGGGGGGATCCCAACCATCTACTGTCTATGGGGGGACCCCAACCATCTACTGTCTATGGGGGGACCCCAACCATCTACTGTCTATGGGGGGACCCCAACCCTCTACTGTCTATGGGGGGACCCCAACCCTCTACTGTCTATGGGGGGACCCCAACCATCTACTGTCTATGGGGGGACCCCAACCATCTACTGTCTATGGGGAGACACGGGTGATGTGATGTGGTGCCCTGGGGGTGCTGGCAAGATGGGCGCAGACACGTTACCATACCAGGGATACATTGTGTGATGCATCTATGGACGGAGCCCGAGAAGGGACACATCCGGCTTGTTGTATATGCGGCGCTCCCGTCCATGATGAATCTGTTTAGCTGGATGGGTCAACAAAGTGTCCTCATTCATGTCCCCTGGTGCCCATCTCCCCCACTCTGTATTCGCCCAGTGATAGGTAGCCCGCCTCTCCTGCTGGCGTGATACCTGGTGGTGCCCGCCTCTCCTGCCAGCATGATACCTGGTGGTACCTGCACCCGCCTCTTCCGGCAGTGTGGTGCCCGCCTCTTCCGGCAGTGTGGTGCCCGCCTCTTCCGGCAGTGTGGTGCCCGCCTCTTCCGGCAGTGTGGTGCCCGCCTCTTCCGGCAGTGTGGTGCCCGCCTCTTCCGGCAGTGTGGTGCCCGCCTCTTCCGGCAGTGTGGTGCCCGCCTCTTCCGGCAGTGTGGTGCCCGCCTCTCCTGCCGGTGTGGTCCGTACGCTGCATTCCTCACACAGACAGCAGAGCGGCAGGAATCTGACAGGCTCAGACTCGCTCCTTTATCGCAGCAGCAGATCTTGAATTTCCTCCAGTACAAATAAAGGAAACCAAGAGTAGCACTCTGACAGTATATACTATATACCCTGCTGGATAATGGCTGTATACTGAGGGCTCAGCTCCCTATATATATACCCCTCCACACACATCACACAGGAGAGGAGTGCGGGCAACGGGGGGGCGTCACAAGGACTGGTAAATATATCTATATATCAGGACCATCCAGAACACGACATAAACCAGAGCACAGACATGCTGGATATTGTAGTGCACCACAGGGTCACATGGAACCACAGCTGTATACATAGGAAATCATGTGACCAAATTATGGTGATGTCACTGCCCAATCAAAGACTAAGCTGCTACACCGATTATGTGACATCAACGCCTGCCATCCTGTGACATCACCGCCTGCCACCCTGTGACATCACCGCCCGGCAGCTCCCACCACTCTTCCCATTTGTTAGGCTCCTCCAAGAGAATTGTCAAGGCCCCAAAATAAAAGAATTTTACTACAGCAGGAAATCATATGCTGTTATAGCAGAGCCGGGTGAGCGCAAGTTATATGCAGCTCAGAACCAGCCCGGAAATATCCCTCTACCCTGGAGCTACAGCATCAGCTCATACCAATCCATGGTGGGGGGGGAATGATACGACCCTGCACATACATGGGCTAACCCCAACGTGTAACACAAGGACGAGAGGCTGAAGATACAGGAAAGATTCCTACATTACACCCCCCCCCCCAGCCTGACATGGCTGATACCAGAGAGTAATAGATTGTATATACCTCCCCCCCAGCCTGACATGGCTGATGCCAGAGAGTAATAGATTGTATATACCTCCCCCCCAGCCTGACATGGCTGATACCAGAGATTAATAGATTGTATATACCTGTCCTAGAGTCACCCCCCTCCCCCCAGCCTGACATGGCTGATACAAGAGAGTAATAGATTGTATATACCTCTGGATTTAGGCACACTGCACCTTTAAGAAGCCCGGAGGTTCTTCTCCCATTCGGATCATTATAAATACTCTGCGGTGATGATGTGGGAGCGATGCTCTGCAGCCCCAGGCTCTGGGCCGCCTCACACTCACAATTTGTAAGAACTTTGGGAAAAACAAATGTTTATGTTTTCCAAGCTGTGAAATGAGAATAAATGTATACAAATCCGAGGTGACCCCGTGAGATGACGGCCGCCCGGAAGAGGGGGGGGGGGGGGGGGGTACAGGGGCCCATCATGCTGAATAATCACAAGGTATTTAAAGGGGGTGTCCATATTATGACTGAAGGGAAGTTACCTGGCAGCCCTGACAGCACAGCACCTACTCCTCTCTGCTGTGCCATAACGTAGTGCTGATAAACGTGCACTGAACAGGTTGGCACTATGCTGGGGTAGAGCGGGTTACTGATGCACAGGGTGCTACAGCACAGGGGTTACACAAAAGGGCGGGGGGATTAAACTCAGGAGGCAGCACTGTGTACATATAAGAGACACAAAAGAACGACCACATGAGAGAGAAGCCTGGATTTATCAGGCACAGGGTGGGTCCTTTATACCAGGGCTCCTCACACCTTTTGCACCAATACATACTGCTCCACCTGTATAGCCCAGCATTGCACTGCACCAATACATACTGCTCCACCTGTTTAACCCAACATCGCACTGCACCAATACATACTGCTCCACATCTATGACCCAGCATCGCACTGCACCAATACATACTGCTCCCCCTGTATAACCCAACATTGCACTGCACCAATACATACTGCTCCACCTGTATAACCCAACATCGCACTGCACCAATACATACTGCTCCACATCTATGACCCAGCATCACACTGCACCAATACATACTGCTCCACCTGTATAACCCAGCATTGCACTGCACCAATACATACTGCTCCACCTGTATAACCCAACATCGCACTTCACCAATACATACTGCTCCACATCTATGACCCAGCATCGCACTGCACCAATACATACTGCTCCACCTGTATACACCAACAGCACACTGCACCAATACATACTGCTCCACGTGTATGACCCAACATTGCACAGCAACAATACTGCTCAACATGTATGACCCAACATTACACTGCACCAATACATACTGCTCCACCTGCATAACCGAACATTGCACTGCACCAATACATACTGCTCCACCTGTATAACCCAACATCGCACTGCACCAATACATACTGCTCCACATCTATGACCCAGCATCACACTGCACCAATACATACTGCTCTACCTGTATAACCCAACAGCACACTGCACCAATACATACTGCTCCACCTGTATAACCCAACATCACACTGCACCAAATAGATACTGTTCCACCTGTAAAGCTCAATTTCACATTGTACAAATACATACTGCTCCACGTGTATGACCCAACATTGCACAGCAACAATACTGCTCAACATGTATGACCCAACATCACACTGCACCAATAATTACTGCTCCACCTGTATAACCTAACATCACACTGCACCAATACATACTGCTCCACGTGTATGACCCAACATCACTATGCACAAATACATACTGCTCCACCTGTATATCCCAAGACCACGCTGCGCCAATAATTATTGCTCCACCTGTGTAACCTAACATCACACTGCACAAAAATATACTGCTCCTCCTGTACAACCCAACATCAAGCTGCCTCAATACTGCTCCACCTACATAACACAACATCACATTGCACCAATAAATACTGCTCCACATGTAAAGCAGCACACAATGCAGCACTTTAGTCTGGCTCTCTTCTTAACCTCCTTTTTTACCTGTGGCAGCTTCTTCCCTTGCAGGGACTGTGCCAGCTGCCGGGCTAGGACATACAGGCCCAGTAAATCTGCAGGAGCTCTGCTACAAGTCTCTGTGCAGTGAAAGTGCAAGTACCCAGCAGCTTCCTCCCCGGGTCACCAGTGACCTCTGTACCAGCAAAGGTCAGAGAGTTCTGCACAGTGCGCTGCACAACATCCTCTCCCACACACAGCAGATGTACAACTACTTCTCCTCTCCACTTCCGGATCTGCTCGGCCAACATGGTCAGACATGATGGGTTCTGCTGAAATACTAATGTAATAATATATTAACCCTGGAGAGAAGTTCTGCCAGAGGAGGAGGAGGTGGCGGTACTGAGATAGAGGAGGAGAGGTCAGCACCGAGAAGCCCCTCATGGAGCGCCCCACTATGTCACCTCCCTGATCATAGGCAGTGTACACACTGTATGACTACGAGGTATAATACAGGATGTAACTCAGGATCAGTAATGTAATGTATGTACACAGTGACCCCACCAGCAGAATAGTGAGTGCAGCTCTGAGGTATAACACAGGATCAGTACAGGATCAGTAATGTAATGTATGTACACAGTGACCCCACCAGCAGAATAGTGAGTGCAGCTCTGAGGTATAACACAGGATCAGTACAGGATCAGTAATGTAATGTATGTACACAGTGATCTCACCAGCAGAATGGTGAGTGCAGCTCTGGAGTATAATACAGGATGTAACTCAGGATCAGTAATGTAATGTATGTACACAGTGACCCCACCTGCAGAATAGTGAATGCAGCTCTGGAGTAAAACCTAGGATCAGATAAATCCAATGTATTAAGTGATGGGGTGTAGGAGGCTCCTTATATTCGGTAACCTCCGTCCTCCATCATCTGAGCGCTGGAATGAAACGCGTGGAGATGAAGCCCTCTGATATTCTGAGAGAAGGAGCGAGCATGCGGGGGGTGAGGAGCTCCGGACGCATCACGCAGGAGGGGATGCCGGGGATGGAGACGGCTCTGATGAATGTGGTGACGGGTCTGGACTTGCTGTGTGAGGAGCTGTATGAGCCGGCAGCGGCAGTGGCTCCGTACAACACACCACGAAAGGAGGATTCAAGGGAGTGTATGTGCACAAACAACATGGCAGCCGCACAATACAGACAAGGCAGAGAGGACTCTGGGATACAGGTCAGGGGGGATACATGAGGCAGAGAGGACTCTGGGATACAGGTCAGGGGGGATACGTGAGGCAGAGAGGACTCTGGGAAAGGAGGTCAGGGGGGATACATGAGGCAGAGAGGACTCTGGGATACAGGTCAGGGGGGATACATGAGGTAGAGAGGACTCTGGGAAAGGAGGTCAGGGGGGATACATGAGGCAGAGAGGACTCTGGGAAAGGAGGTCAGGGGGGATACATGAGGCAGAGAGGACTCTGGGAAAGGAGGTCAGGGGGGATACATGAGGCAGAGAGGACTCTGGGAAAGGAGGTCAGGGGGGATACATGAGGCAGAGAGGACTCTGGGAAAGGAGGTCAGGGGAGATACATGAGGCAGAGAGGACTCTGGGAAAGGAGGTCAGGGGGGATACATGAGGCAGAGAGGACTCTGGGAAAGGAGGTCAGGGGGGATACATGAGGCAGAGAGGACTCTGGGAAAGGAGGTCAGGGGGGATACATGAGGCAGAGAGGACTCTGGGAAAGGAGGTCAGGGGGGATACATGAGGCAGAGAGGACTCTGGGAAAGGAGGTCAGGGGGGATACATGAGGCAGAGAGGACTCTGGGAAAGGAGGTCAGGGGGGATACATGAGGCAGAGAGGACTCTGGGAAAGGAGGTCAGGGGGGATACATGAGGCAGAGAGGACTCGAATACAGGTCAGGGGGGATACATGAGGCAGAGAGGACTCTGGGATACAGGTCAGGGGGGATACATGAGGCAGAGAGGACTCTGGGATACAGGTCAGGGGGGATACATGAGGCAGAGAGGACTCTGGGATACAGGTCAGGGGGAATACATGAGGCAGAGAGGACTCTGGGATACAGGTCAGGGGGGATACATGAGGCAGAGAGGACTCTGGGATACAGGTCAGGGGGGATACATGAGGCAGAGAGGACTCTGGGAAAGGAGGTCAGGGGGGATACATGAGGCAGAGAGGACTCTGGGAAAGGAGGTCAGGGGGGATACATGAGGCAGAGAGGACTCTGGGAAAGGAGGTCAGGGGAGATACATGAGGCAGAGAGGACTCTGGGAAAGGAGGTCAGGGGGGATACATGAGGCAGAGAGGACTCTGGGAAAGGAGGTCAGGGGGGATACATGAGGCAGAGAGGACTCTGGGAAAGGAGGTCAGGGGGGATACATGAGGCAGAGAGGACTCTGGGATACAGGTCAGGGGGGATACATGAGGCAGAAAGGACTCTGGGATACAGGTCAGGGGGGATACATGAGGCAGAGAGGACTCTGGGATACAGGTCAGGGGGGATACATGAGGCAGAGAGGACTCTGGGAAAGGAGGTCAGGGGGGATACATGAGGCAGAGAGGACTCTGGAAAAGGAGGTCAGGGGGGATACATGAGGCAGAGAGGACTCTGGGAAAGGAGGTCAGGGGAGATACATGAGGCAGAGAGGACTCTGGGAAAGGAGGTCAGGGGGGATACATGAGGCAGAGAGGACTCTGGGAAAGGAGGTCAGGGGGGATACATGAGGCAGAGAGGACTCTGGGAAAGGAGGTCAGGGGGGATACATGAGGCAGAGAGGACTCTGGGAAAGGAGGTCAGGGGGGATACATGAGGCAGAGAGGACTCGGATACAGGTCAGGGGGGATACATGAGGCAGAGAGGACTCTGGGATACAGGTCAGGGGGGATACATGAGGCAGAGAGGACTCTGGGATACAGGTCAGGGGGAATACATGAGGCAGAGAGGACTCTGGGATACAGGTCAGGGGGGATACATGAGGCAGAGAGGACTCTGGGATACAGGTCAGGGGGGATACATGAGGCAGAGAGGACTCTGGGAAAGGAGGTCAGGGGGGATACATGAGGCAGAGAGGACTCTGGGATACAGGTCAGGGGGATACATGAGGCAGAGAGGACTCTGGGAAAGGAGGTCAGGGGGATACATGAGGCAGAGAGGACTCTGGGATACAGGTCAGGGGGGATACATGAGGCAGAGAGGACTCTGGGAAAGGAGGTCAGGGGGGATACATGAGGCAGAGAGGACTCTGGGATACAGGTCAGGGGGGATACATGAGGCAGAGAGGACTCTGGGAAAGGAGATCAGGGGGATACATGAGGCAGAGAGGACTCTGGGATACAGGTCAGGGGGGATACATGAGGCAGAGAGGACTCTGGGATACAGGTCAGGGGGGATACATGAGGCAGAGAGGACTCTGGGAAAGGAGGTCAGGGGGGATACATGAGGCAGAGAGGACTCTGGGATACAGGTCAGGGGGGATACATGAGGCAGAGAGGACTCTGGGAAAGGAGGTCAGGGGGGATACATGAGGCAGAGAGGACTCTGGGATACAGGTCAGGGGGGATACATGAGGCAGAGAGGACTCTGGGATACAGGTCAGGGGGGATACATGAGGCAGAGAGGACTCTGGGATACAGGTCAGGGGGGATACATGAGGCAGAGAGGACTCTGGGATACAGGTCAGGGGGGATACATGAGGCAGAGAGGGCTCTGGGATACAGGTCAGGGGGGATACATGAGGTAGAGAGGACTCTGGGAAAGGAGGTCAGGGGGGATACATGAGGCAGAGAGGACTCTGGGATACAGGTCAGGGGGGATACATGAGGCAGAGAGGACTCTGGGAAAGGAGGTCAGGGGGGATACATGAGGCAGAGAGGACTCTGGGATACAGGTCAGGGGGGATACATGAGGCAGAGAGGGCTCTGGGATACAGGTCAGGGGGGATACATGAGGCAGAGAGGACTCTGGGAAAGGAGATTAGGGGGGATACATGAGGCAGAGAGGACTCTGGGAAAGGAGGTCAGGGGGGATACATGAGGCAGAGAGGACTCTGGGATACAGGTCAGGGGGGATACATGAGGCAGAGAGGACTCTGGGAAAGGAGGTCAGGGGGGATACATGAGGCAGAGAGGACTCTGGGATTCAGGTCAGGGGGAATACATGAGGCAGAGAGGACTCTGGGATACAGGTCAGGGGGGATACATGAGGCAGAGAGGACTCTGGGATACAGGTCAGGGGGGATACATGAGGCAGAGAGGACTCTGGGAAAGGAGATCAGGGGGATACATGAGGCAGAGAGGACTCTGGGAAAGGAGGTCAGGGGGGATACATGAGGCAGAGAGGACTCTGGGATACAGGTCAGGGGGGATACATGAGGCAGAGAGGACTCTGGGAAAGGAGGTCAGGGGGGATACATGAGGCAGAGAGGACTCTGGGATACAGGTCAGGGGGGGATACATGAGGCAGAGAGGACTCTGGGATACAGGTCAGGGGGGATACATGAGGCAGAGAGGACTCTGGGATACAGGTCAGGGGGGATACATGAGGCAGAAAGGACTCTGGGATACACGTCAGGGGGGATACATGAGGCAGAGAGGACTCTGGGAAAGGAGGTCAGGGGGGATACATGAGGCAGAGAGGACTCTGGGATACAGGTCAGGGGGGATACATGAGGCAGAGAGGACTCTGGGATACAGGTCAGGGGGGATACATGAGGCAGAGAGGACTCTGGGAAAGGAGATCAGGGGGGATACATGAGGCAGAGAGGGCTCTGGGAAAGGAGGTCAGGGGGGATACATGAGGCAGAGAGGACTCTGGGAAAGGAGGTCAGGGGGGATACATGACGCCATACATGACGCCATTAGAGGTTCTCAACCTGAAGAAAAGTAAAAGGATGCATAAAATACTGAACACTTTAAGGGGGAATCTGGCTTTAAAGTAAAACTAATAACCTGCAAAAGAGACTCAAAGGAGAGATCTGATTGGTTGCTGAGATTCCTGACACCCTCATGATAACACTGAGCTGCTTCTACACCAGAGTTGTCATAGGACTTGAACTTCAACCAGCTAAGTTCCCCTTTAAGAGGGCTGAACATGAGTGCGGCGTGCACCCAGCGGTACAGGAGCCCCCGCCAATATCCACCATCGATTTCTGGCGTCATTGAACACAATTAACATCTCGAGTGCCAGTCAGAGAGACATCCACGGGCGAGAGGAGTCCCTGCCATTACAGCAAATCACTGTCACAGAGAGCAGCAAAACGGGGGGAGACTATAACTCCCAGCATGTCCTGTCACTGATTACAGGATAAGAGGAGACGATAGGTGACTGCTGCCGACACCTCTAACAATGTCATATGTGGTGGGGGGGGGGGGGTGTCAGAGATAAAACCGACCTGCATAACACAGCAAGGAGACAACACCGCCACTAAGCCCCCCGCAATGCTTCACACAGCGAGGAGACAACACCGCCACTAAGCCCCCCGACCTGCATCACACAGCGAGGAGACAACACCGCCACTAAGCCCCCCGACCTGCATCACACAGCGAGGAGACAACACCAACACTAAGCCCCCCGACCTGCATCACACAGCGAGGAGACAACACCGCCACTGACCCCCGACCTGCATCACACAGCGAGGAGACAACACCGCCACTGACCCCCGACCTGCATCACACAGCGAGGAGACAACACCGCCACTGACCCTCGACCTGCATCACACAGCGAGGAGACAACACCGCCACTAAGCCCCCCGACCTGCATCACACAGCGAGGAGACAACACCGCCACTGACCCCCGACCTGCATAACACAGCAAGGAGACAACACCGCCACTAAGCCCCCCGCAATGCTTTACACAGCGAGGAGACAACACCGCCACTAAGCCCCCCGACCTGCATCACACAGCGAGGAGACAACACCGCCACTGACCCCCGACCTGCATCACACAGCGAGGAGACAACACCGCCACTAAGCCCCCCGACCTGCATCACACAGCGAGGAGACAACACCAACACTAAGCCCCCCGACCTGCATCAAACAGCGAGGAGACAACACCGCCGCTTCCCCCCCGACCTGCATCACACAGCGAGGAGACAACACCGCCACTGACCCCCGACCTGCATCACACAGCGAGGAGACAACACCGCCACTGACCCCCGACCTGCATCACACAGCGAGGAGACAACACCGCCACTGACCCCCGACCTGCATCACACAGCGAGGAGACAACACCGCCACTGACCCCCGACCTGCATCACACAGCGAGGAGACAACACCGCCACTGACCCCCGACCTGCATCACACAGCGAGGAGACAACACCGCCACTGACCCCCGACCTGCATCACACAGCGAGGAGACAACACCGCCACTGACACAGTCCAGGCAGTGTGTGACGTAATAACATTATTATACACTCCGGGCAGTGTGTGACGTAATAATATTATTATACAGTCCGGGCAGTGTGTGACGTAATAACATTATTATACACTCCGGGCAGTGTGTGAGGTGGTAACATTATTGTACACTCCGGGCAGTGTGTGACGTAATAATATTATTATACAGTCAAGGCAGTGTGTGACGTAATAACATTATTATACAGTCCGGGCAGTGTGTGATGTAATAATATTATTATACAGTCAAGGCAGTGTGTGACGTAATAATATTATTATACACTCCGGGCAGTGTGTGACGTAATAACATTATTATACACTCCGGGCAGTGTGTGACGTAATAACATTATTATACACTCCGGGCAGTGTGTGACGTAATAACATTATTATACACTCCGGGCAGTGTGTGACGTAATAACATTATTATACACTCCGGGCAGTGTGTGACGTAATAACATTATTATACACTCCGGGCAGTGTGTGAGGTGGTAACATTATTATACACTCCGGGCAATGTGTGATGTAATAACATTATTATACACTCCGGGCAGTGTGTGACGTAATAACATTATTATACACTCCGGGCAGTGTGTGACGTAATAATATTATTATACACTCCGGGCAGTGTGTGATGTAATAATATTATTATACACTCCGGGCAGTGTGTGACGTAATAACATTATTATACACTCCGGGCAGTGTGTGAGGTGGTAACATTATTATACACTCCGGGCAGTGTGTGATGTAATAACATTATTATACACTCCGGGCAGTGTGTGATGTAATAACATTATTATACACTCCGGGCAGTGTGTGACGTAATAACATTATTATACACTCCGGGCAGTGTGTGATGTAATAACATTATTATACACTCCGGGCAGTGTGTGATGTAATAACATTATTATACACTCCGGGCAGTGTGTGACGTAATAATATTATTATACACTCCGGGCAGTGTGTGACGTAATAATATTATTATACACTCCGGGCAGTGTGTGATGTAATAACATTATTATACATTCCGGGCAGTGTGTGATGTAATAACATTATTATACACTCCGGGCAGTGTGTGAGGTGGTAACATTATTTGTCAACAAAGACCTGATGCATAAAAACACACACACAAAAAAATAAATAAAATTCAGGCTCATCAAACAGTGAAGCCCCGCCCCATAGTGCGCCCCAACCAACCACCGACCACCCACCCCATCGGCACCCAAAGGGATGGATTTCTAGGAAAGTCTGTGTGAGGATATTACAGTACGGTGACAGCGTGTGGTAATAATATTACAGTACGGTGACAGTGTGTAAGGATATTACAGTACGGTGACAGTGTGCGATAATATTACAGTACGGTGACAGTGTGTGGTTATAATATTACAGTACGGTGACTGTGTGTGGTAATAATATTACAGTACAGTGACAGTGTGCGATAATATTACAGTACGGTGACAGTGTGTGGTTATAATATTACAGTACGGTGACAGTGTGTGGTAATAATATTACAGTACGGTGACAGTGTGTGGTAATAATATTACAGTACGGTGACAGTGTGTGATAATATTACAGTACGGTGACAGTGTGTAAGGATATTACAGTACGGTGACAGTGTGCGATAATATTACAGTACAGTGACAGTGTGCGATAATATTACAGTACGGTGACTGTGTGTGGTAATAATATTACAGTACGGTGACAGTGTGTGATAATATTACAGTACGGTGACAGTGTGTGAGGATATTACAGTACGGTGACTGTGTAAGGATATTACAGTACGGTGACTGTGTAAGGATATTACAGTACGGTGACTGTGTAAGGATATTACAGTACAGTGACAGTGTGTGGTAATAATATTACAGTACGGTGACAGTGTGTGGTAATAATATTACAGTACGGTGACAGTGTGTGAGGATATTACAGTACGGTGACAGTGTGTAAGGATATTACAGTACGGTGACTGTGTAAGGATATTACAGTACGGTGACTGTGTAAGGATATTACAGTACGGTGACTGTGTGAGGATATTACAGTACAGTGACAGTGTGAGGATATTACAGTACAGTGACAGTGTGTGGTAATAATATTACAGTACGGTGACAGTGTGTGAGGATATTACAGTACGGTGACAGTGTGTGGTAATAATATTACAGTACGGTGACTGTGTGTGGTAATAATATTACAGTACGGTGACAGTGTGTGAGGATATTACAGTACAGTGACAGTGTGTGGTAATATTACAGTACGGTGACAGTTTGTGAGGATATTACAGTATGGTGACAGTGTGTGGGATATTACAGTACAGTGACAGTGTGTGGGATATTACAGTACGGTGACAGTGTGTGAGGATATTACAGTACGGTGACTGTGTGAGGATATTACACTACGGTGACTGTGTGTGGTAATAATATTACAGTTCGGTGACAGTGTGTGGTAATAATATTACAGTACGGTGACAGTGTGTGATAATATTACAGTACGGTGACTGTGTGAGGATATTACAGTACGGTGACAGTGTGGTAATAATATTACAGTACGGTGACAGTGTGTGAGGATATTACAGTACGGTGACAGCGTGTGAGGATATTACAGTACGGTGACAGCGTGAGGATATTACAGTACGGTGACAGCGTGTGAGGATATTACAGTACGGTGACAGCGTGTGAGGATATTACAGTACGGTGACAGCGTGAGGATATTACAGTACGGTGACAGTGTGTGATGATATTACAGTACGGTGACAGTGTGTGATATTACAGTACGGTGACTGTGTGAGGATATTACAGTACGGTGACAGTGTGTGGTAATAATATTACAGTACGGTGACAGTGTGTGAGGATATTACAGTATGGTGACAGTATGTGAGGATATTACAGTAAGGTGACAGTGTGTGGGATATTACAGTACAGTGACAGTGTGTGAGGATATTACAGTATGGTGACAGTGTGTGGGATATTACAGTAAGGTGACAGTGTGTGAGGATATTACAGTACGGTGACAGTGTGTGGTAATAATATTACAGTACGGTGACAGTGTGTGAGGATATTACAGTACGGTGACAGTGTGTGGTAATAATATTACAGTACGGTGACAGTGTGTGAGGATATTACAGTATGGTGACAGTGTGTGGGATATTACAGTAAGGTGACAGTATGTGAGGATATTACAGTAAGGTGACAGTGTGTGGGATATTACAGTACAGTGACAGTGTGGTAATAATATTACAGTACGGTGACAGTGTGTGAGGATATTACAGTACGGTGACAGTGTGTGAGGATATTACAGTACGGTGACAGTGTGTGAGGATATTACAGTACGGTGACAGTGTGTGGTAATGTTACAGTACGGTGTGTGATAATGTTACAGTACGGTGTGTGATAACGTTACAGTACGGTGTGTGATAACGTTACAGTACGGTGTGTGATAACGTTACAGTACGGTGTGTGATAACGTTACAGTACGGTGTGTGATAATGTTACAGTACGGTGTGTGATAATGTTACAGTACGGTGTGTGATAATGTTACAGTACGGTGACAGTGTGTGGATATTACAGTACGATGACAGTGTGTGATATTACAGTACGGTGACAGTGTGTGATAATATTACAGTACGATGACAGTGTGTGATATTACAGTATGGGGACAGCGTGTGAGAATATTACAGTACGGTGACAGTGTGTGAGGATATTACAGTACGGTGACAGCGTGTGATATTACAGTATGGGGACAGCGTGTGATATTACAGTATGGGGACAGCGTGTGAGAATATTACAGTACGGTGACAGTGTGAGGATATTACAGTATGGGGACAGCTTGTGAGGATATTACAGTACAGTGACAGTGTGTGATAATATTACAGTACGGTGTGTGTGTGATAATATTACAGAACGGTGACAGTGTGTGATGTTACAGTATAGGTGTGATAATGTTACATTACGGTGTGCGTGTGATAATGTTACAGTACGGTGTGTGATAATGTTACAGTACGGTGTGTGTGATAATATTACAGTATGGTAATGTTATTACAGGATCCTGAGACATTGTGAGAACTTTACTACAATATGAAGACAGTATGAGATACAGGATATTACAGTATGGTCGCAGTGTGTGATATAACATTATTACAGAACAATGTATAATATGTATTAGTGTTATTCTAACAAATTTGGTATTGTCTGTTATACTGGTATTACAGCACATCAGGTGGGTGTGATGTTATTACGGCACAGAGGGTGATGGTGTTACAGTATAGCGGGTGATGTTATTACGGCACAGAGGGTGATGGTGTTACAGTATAGGGGGTGATGTTATTACGGCACAGAGGGTGATGGTATTACAGTATAGCGGGTGATGTTATCACGGCACAGAGGGTGATGGCGTTACAGTATAGGGGGTGATGGCGTTACAGTATAGGGGGGTGATGGCGTTACAGTATAGGGGGGTGATGGCGTTACAGTATAGGGGGGTGATGGTGTTACAGTATAGGGGGTGATGATGCAGCAGTAAAAGATATTATAGTACAGCGGCCAATGTTATTACAGTACAGTAGGTGATGTTATTACAATTTCATGGAAACTGGTATTACGATACAGCGGTACAGCAGGAGATGGTTTTATGTTATAGCAGAAGATGTAAATGCGGTGCAGCGGTTCATGTTATTACTGTATAGTGAGAGATGGTATTACAATATAGCTGGCAATGGTATAAAGGTACAGCTGTAGGAGGTATTACGGTATGGTTGGCAATTATATCACAGTACAGCCGGACAAGTTATTACAGTGCAGCCGGATGCGTTATTATGGTAGATCCGGACGCGTTATTATGGTAGATTCGGACACATTATCACGGTACAGCCGGACGCGTTATTGCGATGCAGCCGGACGCGTTATTGCGATGCAGCCGGACACATTATTACGGTGCAGCCGGACACATTATCACGGTACAGCCGGACACATTATCACGGTACAGCCGGACACATTATCACGGTACAGCCGGACACATTATCACGGTACAGCCGGACACATTATCACGGTACAGCCGGACACATTATCACGGTACAGCCGGACGCGTTATTATGGTAGATCCGGACACATTATCACGGTACAGCCGGACGCGTTATTGCGATGCAGCCGGACACATAATTGCGATGCAGCCGGACACATTATTACGGTGTAGCCGGACGCGTTATTGCGATGCAGCCGGACGCGTTATTACGGTAGGGGCGGACACATTATTGCGGTGCAGCGGGACACGTTATTGCGATGCAGCCGGACGCGTTATTACGGTAGGGGCGGACACATTATTACGGTAGGGGCGGACACATTATTACGGTAGGGGCGGACACATTATTACGGTAGGGGCGGACACATTATTACGGTAGGGGCGGACACATTATTGCGGTGCAGCCGGACGCGTTATTGCGATGCAGCCGGACACATTATTACGGTGCAGCCGGACACATTATCACGGTACAGCCGGACACATTATCACGGTACAGCCGGACGCGTTATTATGGTAGATCCGGACACATTATCACGGTACAGCCGGACGCGTTATTGCGATGCAGCCGGACACATAATTGCGATGCAGCCGGACACATAATTGCGATGCAGCCGGACACATTATTACGGTGTAGCCGGACGCGTTATTGCAATGCAGCCGGACGCGTTATTACGGTAGGGGCGGACACATTATTGCGGTGCAGCCGGACACGTTATTGCGATGCAGCCGGACGCGTTATTACGGTAGGGGCGGACACATTATTGCGGTGCAGTCGGACGCGTTATTGCGGTGCAGCCGGATGCCTTATTGCGGTAGGGGCGGACACATTATTGTAGTAGGGGCGGACACATTATTACAGTAGGGGCGGACGCGTTATTGCGGTGCAGCCGGATGCCTTATTGCGGTGCAGCCGGACGCCTTATTACAGTACACTGTCTCTTCAGTGAGGTGAATCTGTATGCAGCAGAGCTGGCGGGGCTCTGGCTGACTGACAGCTGTCACTCATTAACCCCTTGTGGTCAGTGCTGGAATGTATGAGGCAGCGGGAGCAGCAGGGACGTCACGTGACCGGCCGGGCCCCTCACCTGGTACATGGAGTTCCAGCTGTTGTTCCTATCCGCCTCCCGGAACTCCCGCTCCATGTCCATGTCTGGCCGCTGTGTGTCCGCTCCGGCCGCTGCCTGACACCACTGCACGCAGCCGGAAGCGCGCACTCCCACCTCCCGGCCGCCGCGACGTCACTTCCGGCCCCGGCGCGACCAACCAGAGCGGAGCGGGGGGGGAGTTACGTACCCGGATGTGGCGGCGGCCGGAGGGGGAGCTGTAGGCTCTGACTGAATCCTGTCACTAATGGGATGTACGAGGACGGTCCGCTCTGCCCCCTAGTGGTCGGACCGGAATACACCCAGTACTCTTTATTCCAGATCACACTCATTCTCATTTATTACACTCATATTCATCACACTCATAGTCATCATACTCATTCATCACACTCATATTCATCATACTCACTCATCACACTCATACTCATTCATCACACTCATATTCATCATACTCATTCATCACACTCATATTCATCACACTCATTCATCACACTCGTTCTCATTTATTACACTCATACTCACTCATCACACTCATACTCATTCATCACACTCATACTCATTCATCACACTCATATTCATCATACTCATTCATCACACTCATACTCACTCATCATACTCATACTCATTCATCACACTCATACTCACTCATCATACTCATACTCATTCATCACACTCATACTCATTCATCACACTCATTCATCACACTCATATTCATCATACTCATCACACTCATACTCACTCATCACACTCATACTCACTCATCACACTCATACTCATTCATCACACTCATACTCATTCATCACACTCATATTCATCATACTCATCACACTCATACTCACTCATCACACTCATACTCACTCATCACACTCATACTCACTCATCACACTCATACTCATTCATCACACTCATACTCATTCATCACACTCATTCATCACACTCATTCATCACACTCATTCTCATTTATTACACTCATACTCACTCATCACACTCATACTCACTCATACTTATTCATCATACTTATTCATCACACTCATTCATCACACTCATTCATCATACTCGTTCATCACACTTATTCTCATTTATTACACTCAACTCACTCATCACACTCATACATCATACTCATTCATCACACTCATTCTCATTTATTACACTCATACTCACTCATCACACTCATACATCACACTCATCCTCATTCATCATACTCATTCATCACACTCATACTCATTCATCACACTCATTCTCATTCATTACACTCATACTCATTCATCACACTCATACTCAATCATACTCACTCATCACACTCATACTCATTCATCACACTCATACTCATTCATCATACTCATTCATCACACTCATTCATCACACTCATATTCATCATACTCACTCATCACACTCATACTCACTCATCACACTCATACTCATTCATCACACTCATTCTCATTCATTACACTCATACTCATTCATCACACTCATACTCAATCATACTCACTCATCACACTCATACTCATTCATCACACTCATACTCATTCATCATACTCATTCATCACACTCATTCATCACACTCACTCATCACACTCATACTCACTCATCACACTCATACTCATACATCACACTCGTTCTCATTTATTACACTCATACTCACTCATCACACTCATATTCATCATACTCACTCATCACACTCATACTCATTCATCACACTCATACTCATTAATCACACTCATACTCATTCATCATACTCATTCATCACACTCATATTCATCATACTCACTCATCACACTCATCCTCACTCATCACACTCATACTCATACTCATTCATCATACTCATTCATCACACTCATTCATCACACTCATTCATCACACTCATTCATCACACTCGTTCTCATTTATTACACTCATACTCACTCATCACACTCATACTCATTCATCACACTCATTCATCACACTCGTTCTCATTTATTACACTCATACTCACTCATCACACTCATACTCATTCATCACACTCATACTCATTCATCATACTCATTCTCATTCATCACACTCATTCATCACACTCATATTAACCCTTAGGGGACACAGCCAGTTTTCATTTTTGCGTTTTCGTTTTTCCCTCCTCGTGTATATAAGGCCATAGCGCCTGCATTTTTCCACCTAGAGACCCAAATGAGCCCTTATTTTTTGCGCAACTAATTGTACTTTGCTAAGGCAGATGTAATTTTTGCCTAAAATGTGCCGGGAAACCAGAAAAAAATTATATGTGTGGTGAAATTGAAAAAAAAAACGCATTTCTTTTATTTGGGGGAAATGTGTTTTTACGCCATTCGCCCTGGGGTAAAACTGACTTGTTATGCATGTTCCTCAAGTCGTTACGATTAAAACGATATGTAACATGTATAACTTATATTGTATCTGATGGCCTGTATAAAATTCAAACCGTTGTTAACCAATATACGTTCCTTAAAATCGCTCCATTCCCAGGCTTATAGCGCTTTTATCCTTTGGTCTATGGGTCTGTGTGAGGTGTCATTTTTTGCGCCATGATGTGATCTTTCTATCGGTACCTTGATTGCGCATATATGACTTTTTGATCGCTTTTTATTACAATTATTCTGGATTTGATGCGACCAAAAATGCGCAATTTTGCACTTTGGGATTTTTTTGCGCTGACGCAGTTTACCGTGTGAGATCAGGAATGTGATTAATTAATAGTTCGGGCGATTACGCACGCGGCGATAGCAAACATGTTTGTTTATTAATTTATTTATTTATTTTTATTTATAAAATGGGGAAAGGGGGGTGATTCAGACTTTTATTAGGGGAGGGGGTTTTGTGTTATTAAAAATACTTTTTTCTTTTACTTTAGACATATACTAGAAGCCCCCCTGGGGTTAGGGTTATTCCCCCTGGGGTTAGGGTTATTCCCCCTGGGGGGCTTCTAGTATATGCACTCTGATCTCTCATAGAGATCCATGCAGTATAGTTATACTGCATGAATCCATGAGATCGGTGTTCTATTACTTTTGGCTGCTGCAGCCAAAAGCAATAGAATGCCGAGCCGGGATCAGCGCCATTACGGAGCAGACCCCGGCCCGGTATGGATGCAGGGATCGCCCCCCCGCAATCGCGCCGCAGGGGGGCGATCCCCCCACTAGACCACCAGGGATGTGTAACCGCAAGTATTTAGAAGCAGCTGTCAACTTTGACAGCTGCTTCTAAGTACTTAATTAGCGGGCACGGCGATCGGACCGTGCCCGCTAATAGCCGCGAGCCCGGGCTACTCGCGGCACCCGGGATCGCGGCAGTTCAGAGGGTGGTCGCCGCGCGACCCCCCTCTGAACTCCCATAGCGGCACGAGGACGTTAAATAACGTCCTGGTGCAGCTATGGGTTAATCATACTCATTCATCACACTCATACTCATTCATCACACTCATACATCACACTCATAAACATTTATCACACTCATACTCATTCATCATCATAATCATTTATCACACTCATACTCAGGCCTGTATTTAGAGTTCATGCTGCCCTAGGCACTTTGAATGCTGGGGCAGGAGGGCAGCTGGTGGTGACTGGGAAACAGCTGGGGTTGACAGGGAGGGGGAGAAGCTGGGGGGCATGGGGAACAGGAACAGCTGGGGTGACAGGGGGAACAGGAACAGCTGGGGTGACAGGGAGCAGCTGGGCACAGGGGGAGAAGCTGTGGGGGGAGGGGGAGAAGCTGGAGGGCAGGGGGAGCAGCTAGGGTGACGGGGAGGGGGAGAAGCTGAGGCGACAGGGGGAGCAGCTGGGGCGACAGGGGAGGGGGAGAAGCTGAGGGGAAGGGGAGAAGCTGGAGGACAGGGGGAGAAGCTGGGGGACAGTGGGAGAACCTGGGGGGGCAGGGGGAGAATCTGGAGCGACAGGGGAGGGGGAGAAGCTGGACAACAAGGGGAGAAGCTGGGGGACAGCGGGAGCAGCTGGGGCGACAGGGGGAGCAGCTGGGGGTGACGGGAACAGCTGGGTGGGAGGTGGAGAAGCTGGGGTGACGGGGGAGGGGGAGAAGCAGAAACAGCTGGGGTGACAGGGGGAGCAGAAACAGCTGGGGTGACAGGGGGAGCAGAAACAGCTGGGGTGACAGGGGGAGCAGGAACAGCTGGGGTGACAGGGAGCAGCTGGGCGACGGGGAGAAGCTGGGGTGACAGGGGGAGCAGCTGTGGGGGGAGGGGGAGAAGCTGGAGGGCAGGGGGAGCAGCTGGGGCGACGGGGAGGGGGAGAAGCTGGGATGGCAGGAGGATGGGGAGAAGCTGGGGCGACAGGGGGAGCAGCTGGAGCGACAAGGGAGGGGGAGAAGCTGAGGGGAAGGGGGAGAAGCTGGGGGTCAGGGGGAGAACCTGGGGTGATAGGGGGAGAAGCTGGGGGGCAGGGGGAGCAGCTGGAGCGACAAGGGAGGGGGAGAAGCTGAGGGGAAGGGGGAGAAGCTGGGGGACAGGGGGAGAACCTGGGGTGATAGGGGGAGAAGCTGGGGGGCAGGGGGAGCAGCTGGGGCGACAGGGGGAGGGGGAGAAGCTGGGGGTGACTGGGGAGGGGGAGAAGCCGAGGTGACAGGGACAGGGGAAGCAGAAACAGCTGGGGTGACAGGGGGAGCAGGAACAGCTGGGGTGACGAGGGGAGCAGGAACAGCTGGGGTGACGAGGGGAGCAGGAACAGCTGGGGTGACGGGGGAGCAGGAACAGCTGGGGTGACAGGGGGAGCAGGAACAGCTGGGGTGACAGGGGGAGCAGGAACAGCTGGGGTGACAGGGGGAGCAGGAACAGCTGGGGTGACGGGGTAGCAGGAACAGCTGGGGTGACGGGGGGAGCAGGAACAGCTGGGGTGACGGGGGGAGCAGGAACAGCTGGGGTGATGGGGGAGCAGGAACAGCTGGGGTGACGGGGAGCAGGAACAGCTGGGGTGACAGGGGGAGCAGGAACAGCTGGGGTGACGGGGGGAGCAGGAACAGCTGGGGTGACGGGGGAGCAGGAACAGCTGGGGTGACAGGGGGAGCAGGAACAGCTGGGGTGACAGGGGGAGCAGGAACAGCTGGGGTGACAGGGGGAGCAGGAACAGCTGGGGTGACAGGGGGAGCAGGAACAGCTGGGGTGACGGGGAGCGGCGGCAAATGGGGTTAAGAAAAAAATGTAAAATAAATTTTAAAAAATGTGTCCTGCGGGTGCCTAGTGGCAAATACGGCCCTGCTCATCCATCATACTCATTCATCATCATACTCATTCATCATCATACTCATTTATCACACTCATAATCATTTAGCACACTCATACTCATTCATCACACTGAGGGAGTCTTCCTGGGTCAGAGTACAGGGCTGTAGACCCCGCTATGCAGACCATGCCCCTCCCCCACTCCCCCTCCCACCCAGTACAGGGAGCTCTTACACCAAAGCAATGCTCTTACACCAAGTCACAATTTTTAAAAACTGTGAGCTCTTGCAAAACGCTCTTAATCCACGTTACTCCTAAACCAAGGTACCACTGTATATAGAATATACCTCACACCTATATGTATATATACTGAGGAGGAGGAGGATATACCTCACACCTATATGTATATATACTGTGGAGGATATACCTCACACCTATATGTATATATACTGTGGAGGATATACCTCACACTTATATGTATATATACTGAGCAGGAAGATATACCTCACACCTATATGTAATTCCTCCCAGGTGAAAGCAGCGGTATTCCCATATAGACGCACAGTCCTCCACCAGGTTGGCTCGTTCCCAGTACTTTATCCACAACAAAATCGCAATTGAAGACAGCGTCTTTTAGAATATCAAAAAAGTTTCTTCTTTTATTTTATTTTAGCCATATGCGTACAAAATATCAGACTTAATATCACACCTATATGTATATATACTGAGGAAGATATACCTCACACCTATATGTATATGTATATACTGAGGAGGCTATACCTCACACCAGGGTCGGACGGCCCATAGGGCCAGACCAGGATGAGAAAGGATTGATGGGGGAGCGCGTTGTTAGGTGAGTTGTGGGTTTTTTTTTCTATCTGCTTTGCGGGAGAGAGGGGGCCATCTCTAAAGGGGGGAGAGGGGGGCCATCTATAAGAGGGGGAAAGGGGGCCATCTATGAGAGGGGGCCATCTATAAGAGGGGGAAAGATGGGGCAATCTATAAGGGGGGGGGGGTGAGGGGGCCATCTATAAGAGGGGGGAGAGGGGGCCATCTATATGAGGGGGAAAGGGGGCCATCTATGAGAGGGGGCCATCTATAGGAGGGGGGAGGCAATCTATAAGGGGGGGGTGAGGGGGCCATCTTTAAAGGGGGGCCATCTATAGGGGGGGAGAGGGGGCTATCTATAAGAGGGGGGAGAGGGGGGCCATCTATAAGAGGGGGGGAGAGGGGGCCATCTATAAAGGAGGGGGGCATCTATAGGAGGGGGGAGAGGGGGCCATCGATAAAGGAGGGGGGCCATCTATAAGGGGGGGAGAGGGGGCTATCTATAAGGGGGAGAAAGGGGGCCATCTATGAGAGGGGGCCATCTATAAGGGGGGGGGTGAGGGGGCCATCTATAAAGTAGGGGGGCATCTATTGGAGGGGGGAGAGGGGGCCATGTATAAGGGGGGAGAGGGGGCCTTCTATAAAGGGGGGGTAGGGACCATCTATAAGGGGGGGGAGAGGGGGCCATCTATAAAGTGGGGAGAGGGGGCCATCTATAGGAGGGGGAAGGGGGCCATAGATAAAGGAGGGGGCCATCTATAAGGGGGGGAGAGGGGGACATCTATAAAGGGAAGAGAGGGGGAATTTATAAGAGAGGGGGTGAGGGGGCCATCTATAAGGGGGAGCAGCATAGGGGGAGAGGGGGCCTATAAAGGGACAACATAGGGGGAGAGGTGGCCTATAAGGGGACAACATAGGGGGAGAGGGGGCCATCTATAAGGCGGGAGGGGCAATCTATAAGGGAGGGCAACATAGGGGGAGACGGAGCCTATAAGGCGACAACATAGGGGGGGAGGGGGCAATCGATAAAGAAGGGGGTCATCTATAAGGGGGGAGAGGGGGCCATTTATAAGAGAGGGGGCTATCTATAAGGGGGGGGGGAGAGGGGGCCATCTATAAAGTGGGGGAGAGGGGGGCCATCTATAAGGGGGGGGGGTGAGGGGGGCATATATAAAGGGGGAGAGGGGGCCATCTATAAAGTGGGTAAGGGGGCCATCTATAAGGGTGGAGAGGAGAAGGGGCCATCTATAAAGGGGGGAGAGGAGAAAGGGCCATCTATAAAGGGGGGAGAGAGGGGGCAATCTATAAAGGGGGCAGGAAGAGAGGGCCATCTATAAAGGGGGGGGGCATTTATAAGGGGGAGAGGGAGCCATCACAGGGGGGCCATCTATAAGGGGGATAACAGGGGGGCATCTATAAGGGGGACAACATAAGGGGCCATCTATAGGGGGGCATGTATAAGGGGAACAACATAAGGGGCCATCTATAGGGGGGGCATGTATAAGGGGGACAACACAGGGAAGGCATCTATAATGTGGACTACACGGGGAAGGGGGCGTAGATAATAGGGCATGCATAGAGGGGGGCATATAGTATAGTGGACTACACAAAGGAGCCATCTATAAGGAGTGGCTACAGAGAGGAGGGCCATATACTATAGGGGATGCACAGAGGGTGTCATCTACTAAAGGGGGACTACATATGGGGGGGCTCTGAAGTAGATGCACATGGAGCCATCTATATGGAAGGCTGAACAAGGGGCCACCTATAAGGTGGCTACATAGAGGGGGGGGGGCATATACCATAGGGGACACACAGAATGGGACCATCTATAAGGAGGCTACATAGAGGGGGGCATATACTATGACGGGGTCGCATAGACTCAGCCTACCCACTACATGTAAAGGGGCCAATACAGATGTGCAGTTTGTAGAGAGATGAGGATGGTGCAGAGTGAGGAGCCTAATATGTCTATCTGGAAGATTCTGTGGATTCGTGGCTCGGACCCTAATGGCCCAGGGCAGATGGAGAAGAAGATGAAAAGGGAAGAACTCAGCGAAGACGCCCCCTGTGAGTCACCTGATGTAACTGTACTGTAATGTATATGGTGAACAGAACCTGTGTGGAGCTGGGTCTACCTCTATATAACTGCATGAGGTGATATTGGTCTTAAGGGTACGTTCACACTTACCGGACCCGCAGCTGATTTTCTGCTGCGGATCAGCAGCAGATTTCATTTCATTAACTGAACAAAGCATCAAATCTGCACCATCAAATCTACTGTGGATCTGCTGCAGATCCTGTAGGTGTGAACGCACTAAAAGTGGATTTTATTCAGTAGCAGTGGCGACATTAGTCAGCATCTGGTGGTATTAGTCAGAATGTGGTGGTATTAGTAAGCATGCGGTGGTATTAACCCCTTAGCGACCCATGACGTACCTGGTACGTCATGGTACCACAGGGGGAGTTTGCTGGGACCCAGCTCTGAACGGCGCCGCTCCCGGCTGCTATCTGCAGCCGGGGAGCGCCTCTAATAGCCGGCACGGGTCCCGTTGCCGCGCCGGCTAATTAAGCACTTCAATGCAGCTGTCAAACCTGACAGCTGCATTGAAGTGCTTCAGACCTCACGTCCCTGGTGTCTAGTGGGACGGGGGACGGGGGGGGGAGATCCGTTCTTCTGGCCAGCCCGGGCCTCAGCGTCGCAATGACGCTGATCCCGACTGGGCAATACATTACACTGGCCTGCAGCAGGCCAGTGCAATGGATCACAGATCTGATGGATCAATGCTGTGTATATACAAGTCCCCCAGGGGGACTTCTAGTTACAGTAAAAAAAAAAAGTTAAAAAGTGTTTTTATTAATAAAAAATCCCCTCCCATAATAAAAGTCCAAATCAACCCCCTTTTCCCATTATATAAATATAAATAAATAAACAAATAAATAAACATATTTAGTATCGCCGCGCATGTAATCGCCCGAACTATTAAATTGTCACATTCCTGATCTCACACGGTAAATGGCGTAAGCGTGAAAAATTCCAAAGTGCAAAATTGCGCCTTTTTGGTTGCATCAAATCCAGAAAAAATGTAATAAAAAGCGATCAAAAAGTTGTATATGCGCAAACAAGGTAACGATTGAAAGTAAAGATTATGGCGCAAAAAATGACACCTGACACAGCCCCATAGACCAAAGCATAAAAGCGCTATAAGCCGGGAATAGAGCGATTCTAAGGAACATATATTTGTTAACAATGGATTGAATTTTTTAAAGGCCATCAGATACAATATAAGTTATACATGTTATATATCATAGTAATCGTAACGACTTGTGGAACATATATAACAAGTCAGTTTTACCCCAGGGCGAATGGCGTAAAAACAAAAAAAACCCTAAATAAAAGAAATGCGTTTTGTTTTTTTCAATTTCACCACACTTTGAATTTTTTTCTGGTTTCGCTGTGTACTTTATGCAAAAATTCAGCCTGTCATTGCAAAGTACAATTAGTGACGCAAAAAATAAGGGCTCATGTGGGTTTCTAGGTGGAAAAATGCAAGTGCTATGTATGGCCTTATATACACAAGGAGGAAAAACCGAAAACGCAAAAAACGAAAATTGGCCCTGTCCTCAAAGGGTTAAACATAAAGTGGAAAAAGCAAAAGTGCAAAAACGAAAATGGCTTTTGACCTTAAGGTGTTAAGCAGTATGCGGTGGTATTAGTCAGCATGCAGTAGTATTAGTCAGTATGCGGTGGTATTAGTCAGCATGCGGTGGTATTAGTCAGAATGCAGTGGTATTAGTCAGTATGCAGTGGTATTAGTCAGTATGCAGTGGTATTAGTCAGTATGCGGTGGTATCAGTCAGTATGCGGTAGTATTAATCAATATGCGGTGACATTAGTCAGTATGTGGTGGTATTAGTCAGTATATGTGATGGTATTAGTCAGTATGCTGTGGTATTAATCAGTTTGCGGTGGTATTAGTCAGTATATGTGATGGTATTAGTCAGTATGCGGTGGCATTAGTCAGTATGTGATGGTGGTGTTAAACTCAGCACGGTGACTGGGGCCAGAAGCAGTCTGTCTCTGTACACTGTGTAGTGGTGACGACCTGTAACTGCAGCTCAGCTACACAGTACAGAGACAGAAGCTTCTGACCCCATTTACTGTGTTATTATCTGTAATTCCAGTCATGGCCGTGATGACACATGTAGCCGTGCTGCGCTCACAACATCCACTCATAACTTATCACCGCACGGCGAGTGGGCCTGTGTGCTCGGAAATGCCAGGGCTGATTTTCAGTCCCAGTCCGGCCCTGCCTCACACCTATATGTATACATACTGAGGAGGCTATACCTCACACCTATATGTATACATAGTGAGGAGGCTATACCTCACACCTATATGTATACATAGTAAGGAGGCTATACCTCACACCTATATGTATACATACTGAGGAGGCTATACCGCACACCTATATGCAAACATACTGAGGAGGCTATACCTCACACCTATATGTATACATACTGAGAAGGATATACCTCACACCTATATGTATACACAGGGACGGTCTTGGCATTTCTGGGGCCCCAAACGAAGTTATGTCTGGGGCCCCCCCCTCGACACGCGTTCCAAAACAATAGACCTTTGTGTGTTGCCCCCAGTAGTATATACCCCCTGTGCGCTACCGCCAGTAATATATACTCCTTGTGTGCTGCCCCCAATAGTATATACCCCTTGTTTGCTTCCCCCAGTAGTATATAGACCCCTGTGTGTGTTCCCCCAGTTATATATAGCCCCCCCCCCGTGTGCTCCCCCAGAAGTATATAAACCTCCTGTGTGCTGCCCCAGTTGTATATAGACCCCCTGTGTACTGCCCCCAGTTGTATATACCCCCTGTGTGTTCCCCCACTAGTATATAGGGCCCCTGTGTGCTCCCTCAGGGGTATTTAGCCCCCCTGTGTGCTCCCCCACTTGGATATAGACCTCCTGTGTGCTCCCCCACTTGGATATAGACCCCTGTTTGCTCCTCCAGTAGTATATAAACCCCCTGTGTGGTTCCCCCAGTAGTATATAGACCCCCTGTGTGCCCCACCAGTATTATATAGACCCTTTGTGTGCTGCCCCAGTAGTATACAGACCCCTGTGTGCTCCCCCAGTTATATATAGACCACCTGTGTGCCTCACAAGTAGTATATAGACCCCCTGTATGTTCCCCCAGTAGTATATAGACCCCCTGTGTGCGCCACCAGTAGTATATAGACCCCTGTGTGCTCCCCCAGTAGTATATAGCCCCCCTGTGTGCTCCCCCACTTGGATATAGACCTCCTGTGCGCTCTCCAAGTTGTATATAGAGCCCATTCTGCTGCCCCAAGTAGTATATAGACCCCCTGTGTGCTGCCCTCAGTAGTATATAGAACCCTCTGTGAAGCCCCAGTAGTCTATAGCCCCCCTGTGTGCTCCCCCTGTTATATACCCCCCCCGTGTGCTCCCATTTATATAGACCCCCGATGTGCGCTCCCCCAGTTAAACAGACCCCTGTGTGCTCCCCCTCCTATATAGTATATAACACAATAAAACAAACACTTATTATGTGTGCTCCCCCACAAGTATATAGGCCCCCTGTGTGCTCCCTCAGGGGTATTTAGCCCCCCTGTGTGCTCCCCCACTTGGATATAGACCTCCTGTGTGCTCCCCCACTTGGATATAGACCCCTGTGTGCTCCCCCAGTAGTATATAAACCCCCTGTGTGGTTCCCCCAGTAGTATATAGACCCCCTGTGTGCCCCACCAGTATTATATAGACCCCCTGTGTGCGCCACAAGTAGTATATAGACCCCTGTGTGCTCCCCTAGTAGTATATAGCCCCCCTGCGTGCTCTCCCACTTGGATATAGACCTCCTGTGTGCTCTCCAAGTTGTATATAGACCCCATTCTGCTGCCCCAAGTAGTATATAGACCCCCTGTGTGCTGCCCCTAGTAGTATATAGACCCCTCTGTGAAGCCCCAGTAGTCTATAGCCCCCCTGTGTGCTCCCCCTGTTATATAGCCCCCCTGTGTGCTTCCCCCATTTATATAGACCCCTGATGTGCACTCCCCCAGTTAAACAGACCCCTGTGTGCTCCCCCTCCCATATAGTATATAACACAATAAAACAAAAACTTATACTCACCTGGGTCCGGGCGTCTCCTCTTCTCTTCACTCTTGTGGCTGCAGGAAGGGTTTTCCCTGCGATCACAAGAGGCCGCACTCCCCTTCTCCTGGCGCCGATGCGCCAGTGATGTCACTGGAGTGCGGGCATCACAAGGACAAAGCTGCCACTTGTGACCACAGGGAAAACCCTTCCTGCGGCCACAAGAGTGACTGACAGGAAGGGGGCCAATGTCTCCCGCCCTGTCAGTGCTGCTGCATGTAACTATGAGCGCTCATTACAAGTGCTCATAGTTACAGTTCAGATGGCAGCAGCGATCGGGGCAGCGGCCCTGTCCAGCGGTCTTGAGCACAACAGTGGGGCAAGGGGGCCCCCCTGGATGTTGGGGGCCCCAAGCGATCGCTTGGGGTGCTTGGTGCCAAAGACCGCCACTGTGTATACATACTGAGGAGGAGAATGTACCTCACACCTATATGTATATTTACAGAGGAGGCTATACCTCACACCTATATGTATACATACTGAGGAGGCTATACCTCACACCTATATGTATACATACTGAGGAGGCTATAACTCACACCTATATGTATACATACTGAGGAGAATATACCTCACACCTTTATGTATATATACTGAGGAGGAGGATATACCTCACACCTAAATGTATATATATACTGAGGAGAATATACCTCACACCTATATGTATAAATATACTGCGGAGGAGAATATACCTCACACCTATATGTACATATATATATACTGAGGAGGAGAATATACCTCACACCTATATGTATATATACTGAGGAGGAGAATATACCTCACACCTATATGTATATACACTGAGGAGGAGGATATACCTCACACCTATATGTATATATATACTGCGGAGGAGAATATACCTCACACCTATATGTACATATATATACTGAGGAGGAGAATATACCTCACACCTAAATGTATATATACTGAGGAGGAGAATATACCTCACACCTATATGAATATATACTGAGGAGAAAATACCTCACACTCGCAGTTATATATGTACTTCCGCTCCCCTCCAGCAGGGGTCAGTGTATATTGACTCGATTCCAGTGTATAATCTATCAGTATATAACGCTCCTCACCTGTGCTCGCTGCTGGCGTCCTCCTCACTGTGGACATGTGCGGTTTCTGGTGCTCGTTCTAATGTTGAGAGGTGCGGTCTCCTGGCTCTGGTGCTCGTTCACATTGTGGAGAGGTGCGGTTCCTGGGTAAGTCTCCTGGCTCCGGTGCTCGTTCACACTGTGCAGCTACTTTGTGTTGTACTCGCTTGGTACATGCGGCTCTTGTGTCTCTGGATCATTAGTTATCCTGTGAGGTGTTTTGGAGTCTTGGGGGGGATGCACCTCACTGATCATATACTGTGTGTGTGTGTGTGTGTATATATATAATCTATCCTATACCTCAGTGATATCTGCTATATTATACATAGTAATCCTGTATATATATAATCTCCTATACCTCCAGTGATATCTGCTTTATTATACATAGTAATCCTGTGTGTGTGTGTATATATATATATATATATATATATATATATATATATATATATATACACACTGACCGGCCACTTTATTAGATACCCCATGCTAGTAATGGGTTGGACCCCCTTTTGCCTTCAGAACTGCCCCAATCCTTGGTGGCATAGATACAACAAGGTGCTGGAAGCTTCCTCAGAGATTTTGGTCCATAGTGACATGATGACATCACACAGTTGCCGCAGATTTGTCGGCTGCACATCCATGATGCCAATCTCCCGTTCCACCACATCCCAAAGATGCTCTATTGGATTGAGATCTGGTGACTGTGGAGGCCATTGGAGTACAGTGAACTCATTGTCATGTTCAAGAAACCAGTCTGAGATGATTCTAGCTTTATGACATGGCGTATTATCCTGCTGAAAGTAGCCATGAGATGTTGGGTCCATTGTGGTCATAAAGGGATGGACATGGTCAGCAGCAATACTCAGGTAGGCTGTGGCGCTGCAACGATGCTCAATTGGTACCAAGGGGCCCAAAGAGTGCCAAGAAAATATTCCCCACACCATGACACCACCACCACCAGCCTGAACCGTTGATACAAGGCAGGATGGATCCATGCTTTCATGTTGTTGACGCCAAATTCTGACCCTACCATCCGAATGTCGCAGCAGAAATCGAGACTCATCAGACCAGGCAACGTTTTTCCAATCTTCTACTGTCCAATTTCGATGAGCTTGTGCAAATTGTAGCCTCAGTTTCCTGTTCTTAGCTGAAAGGAGTGGCACCCGGTGTGGTCTTCTGCTGCTGTAGCCCATCTGCCTCAGAGTTGGCCGTACTGTGCGCTCAGAGATGCTCTTCGGCCTACCTTGGCTGTAACGTTGGCTATTTGAGTCACTGTTGCCTTTCTATCAGCTGGAACCAGTCTGCCCATTCCCCTCTGACCTCTGGCATCAACAAGGCATTTCCGCCCACAGAACTGCCGCTCACTGGATGTTTTTTCTTTTTCGGACCATTCTCTGTAAACCCCAGAGATGGTTGTGCGTGAAAATCCCAGTAGATCAGCAGTTTCTGAAATACTCAGACCAGCCCTTCTGGCACCAACAACCATGCCACGTTCAAAGGCCCTCAAATCACCTTTCTTCCCCATACTGATGCTCGGTTTGAACTGCAGGAGATTGTCTTGACCATGTCTACATGCCTAAATGCACTGAGTTGCCGCCATGTGATTGGCTGATTAGAAATTAAGTGGTAACGTGCAGTTGGACAGGTGTACCTAATAAAGTGGCCGGTGAGTGTATATCTCCTATACCTCAGTGATATCTGCTATATTATACATAGTAATCCTGTATATATATATATATATATATATATATATCCTATACCTCAGTGATATCTGCTATATTATACATAGTAATCCTGTGTATGTGTGTGTGTGTAATATATATATATATATATATATATATATATATAAAAATGTATAGCCCACCCTACAAACCTTGCACATTACTATAGTGACGTTGCACAGTGCTGTGTATGTGACCGGCTCGGGGCTCGCTCACTGCTAGTAACTTGTCACTCACTTTATGCAAACAGCACAGCTGCCACTGTCCCATGAAACTAACAAATCTCAGGCAGGCAGTATACTTACCAGTCCCCATGCCCCTTTAGCTGCTCCTTAAAGAGGACCTGTCACCCCCCGTGCCGGGGTGACAGGCTCCCGACCCCCCATTAGATTCCCCTATACACACCGCATGGCGCAGGGTCCTGCTTCCTGAGCCGGTCGGGTAACTGAGACTTCAGCGCCCGACGCACGCGCTCACAGGAGAGTCACATGCTCATAGAGAATGAATAGTGAGTCCGATGCTCCGTCATTCGCTATGGGCATCGGATTCTCCTGAGAGCACGTGCTCCGGGCTTCGGGCGCTGAAATCTCAGTCACCCGACCGGCTCAGGAAGCGGGATACGGCGCGATGAGGTATGTATAGGGGGATCTACCGGGGGGGGGACACCACTGCGGTCAGTGGCTGGGGGGGGGGGGCACCACTGCGGTCAGTGGCTGGGGGGGGGGGAGACACCACTGCAGTCAGTGGCTGGGGGGGACACTACTGCGGTCAGTGGCTGGGGGGGAGAACACCACTGCGGTCAGTTGCTGGGGGGGGGGGGGGGGACACTACTGCGGTCAGTGGCTGGCTGAGCAGGCAATCCATAAGCCACTCCGTGACATTGCAGCAGGAGGAGCCAGGGCAGTGATGTACCCAGAATCGGGGAGAGACCTAAGAGCGGCACTACAGGGGCACAGGGACTGGTAAGTATACACTTACTGTCAGGTCAAGAAGAAACATGGGGGACATTTACTAAGGTGTGTGTCTTCTAATGAGGACTGGTGAATATTTTGTTCCAGTATCTTGTGACTGATTTATTATAATGTTGCCCTGCCATAGTGACTGTATCTAAGTAAAGTTGCAAACAAATTCCCCTGCCACTGACCAGACGTCAACCTGCGCCGCTTTGTGTGACTTTTTAAAAAAGTTGCAAATGCTTGAGTGCAAATACCGGATTATGTGGTCTTTTGGGGAAATACTCAAAACGGGCAAATTAAAAAAAGTTGCATCTGAATAAATATCCACCTGTCAAATACTGATTCATAAATAGAACTTAGACCAAAAACGTGCGAAAAATCCTATTATTCACCTAAAAAAATAGGCACAAAGCCTTGATACCCTCACCCCACAGTATTTACAGAGTTACAGATGAACATACATATTAATTACAAATATGCACAATATAGACACACATCATACACAGATATAAAGAAATGCACATTACATATATAGATAGACAACACACATACATACTTCTGTACATAGATTTACCTCTGGTACAGGAAACAGCAGGTACAGCTCACAAGCTGTCAGCTCTGCAGCTCCAGGATCTGCTGCAGCCGCACTACTCACCCCCCCCCCCCCCCCCCCCCCTGTGTCCCGACTACCAGCAGCAGCACATAGAGCAGATGGAGGCAGCCTGAGAGGAGGAGGTGGGGGAGGAGAGGGGCTGCACTGATTCTGTACATTACATGCTGCTGCCCATGACTCTGGTTTATTGGTTTATTTCCTGCCTCTGTATAAGATGAAACCCCAGGTTACTATATAGAGGCAGTGAGTGACCGGGTGACAGGCGTGTGCAGCAGCAGTGCTGGGGAATAAACGTCATCCTGGAGCTTCTAAACAAGGAGGCCCATCTCCTGCTCAAGGGCCCTTCAGGAGTAGGGCTCATCAGGGGATTCCAATAATCACCTACAGTATCATTTATTACATTGATAAGTGCCCAGTATAAGCACTGGAGTACTGTACAGGGCGGCACTATATACTGTACAGGGCGGCACTATATACTGTACAGGACGTTACAGGGTGGCACTATATACAGTACAGCAATTATAGTACAGTAGAGCACCAACCCCTCACTTATACTTACTGTATAGTGCGCCCACCCCAGCACTGTAAAGATGGGTGCACTGACTGTACTACTACTGTGCAGCAGTACTTTACTATACAGTACAGCAGTGTATCTAAAGCCTCACCGGTGCTAATCTCACCACATACAACCCACAGTCCACGCTCGCAGAATTGTTCAGATACCGAGCAAAGTTTAAATTCCGAACATTACTTCTTAATAAAATGCCGTTTAAATTCCAAAGCGTTCAAACCCTGAGGTATTACTGTAATGAGATAGGAATACCCCTTTAAGCCATCACCAGAAGTGTAACCTGTAGTGCTGCTGTCCGAGCACAAGGTGGCGACATTGCTCTATTTAATCTTTTCTCTATGTTGAGCAGCGTAAAGCGTTTCGTCTTTCTCAAGGGAAGGAGATGTGTCTGTACTACGCCCCCCTATATGCCCTTATAATGTACAGTCATATAATATCAGCACAAAATACCACCAGTTCCTGTAGCAGTAGATTGCAGTATTATGTGACGGGGCTGTTCCAGGAGGCTATGGAGCTTTGGTTTCTATCTGTGGTATCATTATATCATGGAGGTTTCCATGCACTGACAGCAAGCAGAGATCTGTAAGAGATAGAAACACAAAGTCTCTGACTAGTTTGCAGATGACAGGGTGGCCTCCCCCCGGACACTATGTGCTAGGATTCATTGTATTGTAATATTTACCAAACATGGGAGCGATTTCAGGGTTGTAAAAGGTATTTATAGCATATTATTCCCTGCCGCCCTGCATGGCACCGGGAGCAGCACCGCCGCCAGGACTGCAGGGGCCCCACCATTTGTCTTCACTTAGTGTAGGAAATAAAAGCTGGAAGCCACATAGAGAATAACAGACCGTCCTCTCCCATCAATCCCCAGCTGAGAGCAACATCCCTGACTATTACTGAGACCTGGGAGGTGATGGAGCCGAGAGGCCGCAGAGATTCCTGTGCAATGTGCCAGGCAGGAGGCAGATCACCACTCATAATGGCTGTATAGATGGATAGGAGTGACATCACATCCGATCATAGACCGACCTGCTACATGGACTGTGACATCACATCCGATCATAGACCGACCAGCTACATAGACTGTGACATCACATCCAATCATATACCGACCTGCTACATGGACTGTGACATCACATCCCATCATAGACCGACCAGCTACATAGACTGTGACATCACATCCGATCATAGACCGACCTGCTACATGGACTGTGACATCACATCCCATCATAGACCGACCTGCTACATAGACTGTGACATCACATCCGATCATAGACTGACCTGCTACATGGACTGTGACATCACATCCGATCATAGACCGACCTGCTACATGGACTGTGTGACATCACATCCGATCATAGACCAACCTGCTACATGGACTGTGTGACATCACATCCGATCATATACCGACCTGCTACATGGACTGTGACATCACATCCGATCATAGACCGACCTGCTACATGGACTGTGACATCACATCCGATCATAGATTGACCTGGTACATGGACTGTGACATCACATCCGATCATAGACCCGACCTGCTACATGGACTGTGACATCACATCCGATCATAGATTGACCTGGTACATGGACTGTGACATCACATCCGATCATAGACCGATCTGGTACATGGACTGTGACATCACATCCGATCATAGATTGACCTGGTACATGGACTGTGACATCACATCCGATCATAGATTGACCTGGTACATGGACTGTGACATCACATCCGATCATAGACCCGACCTACTACATGGACTGTGACATCACATCCGATCATAGATTGACCTGGTACATGGACAGTGTACACTGTATGATTTCCCTCCTATCCCCTGAGAGGGCATCATCTAATAACAAACTGTCATGCCACATAGGCTGTGTGACCTCTTGGCATTGTCCTGTGACCTCATGGCATTGTCCTGTGACCTCTTGGCATTGTCCCTGTGACAACATCATCCAGTCCCTGTGACAACATCATCCAGTCCCTGTGATGCGTCATGTATATATGGAGCTGTGCGGCGTCTGTGATACGTCTTTCTGCACTTTGCGCCATCTTCTCACTTTTTCCGGAGATCTCGCCACCTGCCAGAAATGTGTTGTTGTGCTGTGGAACGTGATGCTGTAAATAAATGTGTGATGAGAACCTCATGTTCTGCTCCTCGTCCTGGCCCAGCCGTGAGGGAACCAGCATTTACGATGCATCACTGGCTTTACATGGAGGGAATCTATTAAAGCTGCGCTCTGGAGCCAATACGTCTTCTATCAGTGAGACGCAGTGTGTGCAGCCCCATTAGATCATTACTGGAACCGCCTCATAGCTCAGCATGCTGCCACACTACAGCCTGTACTCTGCGACTAGATCTGCGCCATACAGGAAGTGTCATATGACTGCTGGGTAGATGGGTAACCATGTGACTGTATATTATAATACTGGGAAAGTGGTATGGAGCTAAGGCAAGAGTCTCAGTGGTTTATTACAGCAGACTGGATAGGTGAGAACTCAGATCCCGGCTGTTTAGACCCCTACATGCTGGGTGAGTCTGTGCGTAGGAACCGGGTGGTGATGCCTTCTCTCCTCCCATTGGCCCCCATAATACTCCTCACCAGTCGTTCTATCGGGAGCTTGCCCCACAACAAACCAACCCTCATAATAACCATCAGTAACAGTCATTGTATCAGGAGCTTGCCCCACAACAAACCAACCCCCATAATAACCATCAGTACCAGTCATTTTATCAGGAGCTCACCCAACAGTAAACCAACCCCCATAATAGCCATCAGTACCAGTCATTGTATCAGGAGCTAGCCCCACAATAAACCAACCCCCATAATAACCATAATCCTCACCAGTCATTGTATCAGGAGCTCACCCAATAATAAACCAACCCTCATAATAACCATAATCTTCACCAGTCGCCGTATCCAGTGCTTGCCCCACATTAAACCAATCCCCATAATATCGAATGGTGACCAACTTAGATTTGTGAATGTACTGTTCAATAGCATCTTATAAGCAGCCACTCCCCAGCAGATATCACCATCTTTTGTTTCTTGGGTTTTCAGAGGTGTTTACAATTCCAGCAGCTCGAGAGGTTGTCACCTACTTATTAGGGACTCCTGGGAGGATCAGACTTCTTAAGCAGTTCATTCCCTATTACAGTTTGCAGTAGCAGGGACTGTTGCCTTAGATAGGTGTCCCTGCTCCTGAACAGGCTGATAAGGCATGTGCTGTGTCCCTAGCTGCTCAGTTACATTCAGGCACCACCCGGAGGTTAGTGGAGTGTGCCATGTCTGCATCCCCTGCTCATTGTACAAGAGGCAGTCTGAACAAAATGGTCTCACACACCACTGAATAGCTGTACAGGGGCATATGCCATTGGCTGTAATAGTGTGATTATACTCCGTGTATAGGACTGTGCAGTCTGCTGGGTAATACAGTGTACCTGAATACTGTATACATGGCCTGTGTGTGTGTATTGTCGTTGTCGTCGTTTGGTGCCATTTTTCTTCCCCGTCCTCCCTGATAATGTGACGGTATCCGGGTTATTCTAAGGATTCAGATTCCAGTCTATTACAGGAGACATTGGGATTGTGGGAATGAGGCTGAGAATTGTTCTCTTATGGTATGCATACCTCCCGACAGTCCCAGATCTGGCGGGACAGTCCCAGTTTTGGGGTGATGTCGCACTGCCAGTGACGGCCCCCATGTGTCCCGCTGTCCCCCAGCCCCGTCCCCACTGACTAGGGCCCTTTTTACAGTGAGCGCTCACAGTGACACTGACTGGCCACACTGACTCTGACCTGATAGCTCCCCCACTGCACCAAACGCGGCGGCATCTGTCTGCTCCTGTAGCACCACAGCGCCATCTGTCCTCTGCAGCACGTCAGCTGGCACGATCCCCCACACACAGAGGCAGAGCCTGCCAGACTGCTTTAACCCCTTATGTACTACAGTGTGTGGCACAAACTTCACTTATGGTCCTTTTAGACAGAGCGATAATTCGCACGATTAACGATATTGAATGAACGATGTGTTTTTTATACCGATCAGCGTTTAGACGGAACGATATATCGTATAGAAAAATCGTTTTGCGATCGCTTAAGCCTATCTCACACATCATGAAATCGTTGAAAGACTGTTTACACTGAACGATCTGCGAATTTTTAGCGAACGATCAACTACGATTTGAGAACATGTTGAAAGATCAAAATGAACGATTTCTCACTCGCTTGATCATTCGCAGCGTTTACACGGAACGATCGTTATCGTGCAAAAACGAACGATAATCTTTCCGTGTAAAAGGACCATTGCATGCTGCAGCACAAAGAAGGGCTTTGGGTCCTATGCACGGAGCGATTTTTAATGATTAACGATCGCAAACCAGATCGTTTATCGTTAACCTGAAATCGTTCACCATATTACACAGAACGAAAATCGTTAGATACGAACGTTATTACGATCGTTATTGCAATAATTTATTCCTTCTGATCTCAGGAAAACAATGGGCAATGTGCTATTACACTGAACGATTAGTGAAAAAGTGCGAAAATTGAGAGAGCAAACGTGGAATAACAGCGAACGATTAGCAAACGATTAACGATAATTTTAGGTTCAGATCTAAATCAACGATCAACGACATATGAACAATTTTTCGATCGTTGCCTGCAATTACGCGGAACGATTATCGTTTAAATTCGAACAATGTAACGATTACCCTGATAACCCCTGACCTCTGTTCTCCAACTGCCCAATGTGTGGAGCTCCGAAGATTGTGTAGAGGTCAGGGGTCATCAGTGCACGATCAGTGAAGCAGACCTCTCCATGTGTCCTGCTCTTAGGGTACTATTACACAAATTGGTTTTTTTTTTGTTGTTTTTTTTTATTCTTTTTTTTTGACGATAAATGAACTCAAACGACCGCTGTGGCGAACAACCTGAATCATTTCCCCAATTACATGGAACGACGATCGTTACTTATTGCATTTGTCCTGTCGTCGCCACTGTGTTTACCACTACTGCGAACAACCGAATGACGTCCAACGATTTCTTGTTTAATCGTTGTCTATTACACTAAACGATTATCGTTCCAATCTGAACGATTTAACGATTTTTCGAACGATAATCATTCCGTGTAATACCACGCTTACTCATCTTTGTGTTGCAGCATGTAAATTAAGTTTGTATCACTTACACACTGCAGAATATAAGGGGTTAAACAGGAGCTCACAGGCCCACTTGCAGTGTTTAAAGGAAGAGGAGAAGTAAGGGACACATTGGGGGGAATTGCCTACAGGGAGGATTAACTAGAAATCTTTAGGGGCCTAACTACTATATGGGGGCACTGAAGGGCTAATATACTATTTGGGGGCACAGAGTGGCCTGAATACTGCTCATATGAGGGGGGGGGGGTGTATGATATTGGTGGAGCACACTGTGTCCTGTAGTAATGGTTATCAGTGGGTTATACCTGGTGACTGCACACACCTTGGCATCCACACCTTGGCACGTCTGTGATGGCACCCAGATCACACGGCCATTACATTTACTAAGGAACATTGACCTGTCAGTCATCCGGCTGACATGTGCAGCTTTAATATTTAACCTGGACTGACATTGACCGACTTCTCTTCATCCTCACCCTCCGACCTGACGTTACAGGACGGGAACTTTTATGGCTGGAGATCATTGGATTCTGCCATGCTTCCCGTATGTGCCCATAGCCATATAAAAGGCTTTCAGCAACTGCACATGTGCTAGAGGTTCAGCAGAAGTTTTGATCAGTGGCAGCCGGGGTCTGACTGATCACTAGGCCAGTTACAGCCGGGGTCTGACTGATCACTGGACCAGTTACAGCCTGGGTCTGACTGATCACTAGGCCAGTTACAGCCTGGGTCTGACTGATCACTAGGCCAGTTACAGCCGGGGTCTGACTGATCACTAGGCCAGTAACAGCCTGGGTCTGACTGATCACTGGGCCAGTTACAGCCTGGGTCTGACTGATCACTAGGCCAGTTACAGCCTGGGTCTGACTGATCACTAGGCCAGTTACAGCCTGGGTCTGACTGATCACTAGGCCAGTTACAGCCTGGGTCTGACTGATCACTAGGCCAGTTACAGCCTGGGTCTGACTGATCACTAGGCCAGTTACAGCCTGGGTCTGACTGATCACTAGGCCAGTTACAGCCTCGGCCTGACTGATCACTAGGCCAGCTACAGCCGGGGTCTGACTGATCACTAGGCCAGTTACAGCCTGGGTCTGACTGATCACTAGGCCAGTTACAGCCTGGGCCTGACTGATCACTGGGCCAGTTACAGCCTGGGCCTGACTGATCACTGGGCCAGTTACAGCCTCGACCTGACTGATCACTAGGCCAGTTACAGCCTGGGTCTGACTGATCACTAGGCCAGTTACAGCCTGGGTCTGACTGATCACTAGGCCAGTTACAGCCTGGGCCTGACTGATCACTAGGCCAGTTACAGCCTGGGTCTGACTGATCACTAGGCCAGTTACAGCCTCGGGTGGGGGGTTGCTTCTCTTTTGTTTCTTAAAGGGGAACAGAGCAAGAGAGGTTTTCTATGCGGATTTGCTGCTGCTCTGGACAGTTCCTGACATGGACAGAGGTGGCAGCAGAGAGCACTGTGTCATACTGGAGAGAATGCACCACTTCCTGCAGGACATACAGCAGCTGATAAGTACTGGAAGAGATTTGTAAGCCGCCCCTGCTGGATCAGCTGGGCTGTAGTGTGCAGATGAGCCTCTGGATGGCGCCGGTGACGCTGTTGGTGTCTGTTCTCTGACCAGGACACAGTCTTCTCTGTGATGTCTACCGCCACCTGTTGATCAGTGCGGGGACTCGTCTCCTGTATTCTGTGGGATGTTTCTATACACGGCCTCTAATAAGTGTGTGTTATTATTTGGGTAATAATTGCTTTCTTTTGTCTCCAGGACCCCAGGATGTGATGCTGTATGACAGCACATTGATAGTACTCCCCCGTTACTACCGATACTGCCAGATGCCTCCCAGCTTATTCATCACTAGTGCCCCCTCCCCTGAGCGTTACTCATCAGTGCTGCACCCTCCATGCTTACTTACTATCCCCCTATCCTACCATATTTATAATCCCATCATATACTGCATGCACACAGTGACCCCACCAGCAGAATAGTGAGTGCAGCTCTGGAGTATAATACAGGATGTAACTCAGGATCAGTAATGTATGTACACAGTGACCCTACCAGCAGAATAGTGAGTGCAGCTCTTGAGTATAATGCATTATATAAAGTGTCTTTGAGGTTATGTCCACACAAGGGCCTTAAGGTCCTATTCCACGGGGTGACTATGAGGAGCAGACGAGCTCCTGTCAGTGCTCGTTTGCTCCTTGTTCTCGCTCGCTGCCGCCACTATTCCATGCTGCAGCAGCGAGCAGGTGAGTGCGGGAGCGGCCGCGGGGAGCTGCGGGGGGGCTGCCTCGCTGATCGTCCGGGCAGCCCATAGAGGATAGTGGCGGTCTGCTGCAGCAGCCGCTTCTATTCCACAGGGTGACTGCAGCAGATCGCTGCTATATCAGTTGCTTGTTTTTCAACATGTTTAAAAACAAATGACTACAACATGAACAATGTTAGCTGATCGTTGCCTTCTATTCCACGGGACGATTATCGGCCAAATGCGGCCGATAGTCGTTCAGGGGAATAGGGCCTTGAGGCTGTCCTCCTCCTCTCTGTGTGCTGTGCAGTGATCGCTCTCTATATACAGAACGTTCCCTGTATACCTGTGCAGTCCTCACCTCTCCATGCTCACAGTTCTGCATTGTTACGTTTCCTCTGCACTGTAGCGTTTTCCGCTCTTGTTGCGTTTTTACAAATGATGTAAAAGGGAGCTGAGAGCCTTGTCCATGCGATGTCCGCCGTGCGTGTGGGATCCATTCTCCTCAGAGCTGACGGATGGGTCAGGTAAAGCCTTATGAAGGGTTGACACAGATTTTTGAAGCCAGCCAGGCCAGGCAAAAATCTCCTCCCCTAATAAAAATCCAAATCACTCCCCTTTTCCCATCTTATAAATAAATAAACAAACCTATCTCTTATCGCTGCGTACGTAATCACCTGAACTATTAATTAATCGCATTCCGGATCTCGCACGGTAAACGACATAAGCGCAAAAAAATTCCAAAGTACAAAATTGCACATTTTTGGTCACATCAAATCCAGAAAATTTTTTAAAAAGCGATCAAAAAGTCGCATATGCGCAATCAAGGTACCGCCATAAAGAACACATCATGCCGCAAAAAATGACACCTGACACAGCCCCATAGACCAAAAAATAAAAGCGTTATAAGCCTGGGAATAGAGCGATTTCAAACACATTTATTTTGTTTAAGTTTTATTTTATTTGATGGTTGTTAAAAAATGTAAAAGTTATAAAAGTTACATATCGATGTAATCCTTATTTATTTATTTATTTTCAATTTGACAATGCAAATTATTTTTCTTCCGGTTTCACAGCATATTTTATGGGAAAATAAAGTCTGTCAATGCAAAGTACAATTGGTGTCGCAAAAAATAAGGGCTCGTGGGTCTGTAGGTGAAAAAATACACGTGCTATGGCCTTTTAAACATAAAGGGGGAAAAAGCAAAAGTGCAAAAACGAAAATTGACTTTGACCTTAAGGGGTTAGACGCCGTATACAGGAAGTCACAGTCTCCATGGCGGGATGGGCAGCTTGCCACCAGGTGTAATGCCGATCACACGATGAGGCCCAAACAGGCCATGTAGACAACACTGCATGGAAACTGAGAGATGCAACTGAACTGCAAATGTGTGACCACTGCCTCCCTCAGGTGTGTGTGACCGCTGCCTGCCTCGGGGGTGTGACCGCTGCCTCCCTCAGGGGTGTGTGTGACCCCTGCCTCCCTCGGGGGGGGGGGGGGGGGGGGGGGGGGGGGGGGGGTGTGACCGCTTCCTCCCTCGGGTGTGTGTGACCGCTGCCTCCCTCGGGTGTGTGTGTGACCGCTGCCTCCCTCAGGTGTGTGTGACCGCTGCCTGCCTCGGGGGTGTGACCGCTGCCTCCCTCAGGGGTGTGTGTGACCCCTGCCTCCCTCGGGGGGGGGGGGGGGGGGGGGGGTGTGACCGCTTCCTCCCTCGGGTGTGTGTGACCGCTGCCTCCCTCGGGTGTGTGTGTGACCGCTGCCTCCCTCGGGTGTGTGTGTGACCGCTGCCTCCCTCGGGTGTGTGTGTGACCGCTGCCTCCCTCGGGTGTGTGTGTGACCGCTGCCTCCCTCGGGTGTGTGTGACCGCTGCCTCCGGTGTGTGATGGGAGTGTTTTGTTCGGCCACTTTCCCCCATTCCTTATCAATCTGCTTCCAGGTTGGCCTCCACGTGTGGGCGGGTTGGGGGCCTCCACGTGTGGGCGGGTTGGGGGCCTCCACGTGTGGGCGGGTTGGGGGCCTCCACGTGTGGGCAGGTTGGGGGCCTCCACGTGTGGGCGGGTTGGGGGCCTCCACACACACATACAGGGATTTCAGCAGAACGCTTGTTATACAGATGTCCGCGTCTTCTTCTTTTCCAGCTGCTTTCTGCAGAAATGGGTGGGGGATGGGGGAATTCCTGCGAACTGTGCAGAGTCTGTGGACCCTGAGTGATCTGGATCTGTGGGGGGATCTCTGGTCTGTAGGTGCGGTCAGTGTGATCCATCACGGATAGATAAAATGGGAAATATTGGCTGAAGCTCCCCCACCGCCCCTTATAACCGGTGACTGTCGTGTGTACTATGGGTGTGGTGTATACAGTATATACAGGGCCGTACTTACCACTAGGCACCTGTGGTCCAATGCTGGGGGCAGCACCAGGGTGCAGGGGGAAGGAAGCAGCTTTCGTGGGGGGGTTGTTGTGGTATTGGTCAGGCCTTGTATGGCGGTGCTACCCAGTCACAGTATGGCGGTGAGTATCAGGGACACGCTGCTTCTTCATGCAGACTTGTAGATGCTTTCTGCCAGGTGCAGTAGTGAGGTCACACATGCAGTCGCATTCCTCTGAGACCGCTTGTGCATACGTTTTCATGCATGCAGGAACACAACCTCAGGCCACATTTGCCAGTATTGGTTTCGGCTGCATGCGGTGATCACACTGTAGGAACCATTACTCCTTATTCTCCTACAAGAGTTGTTATCCTGTATGGAGTCGGTGGCTGTCCTCAGTGTCCCCCCCCCCCCCCCCCCAGTGATCGGATACGGAGAGGATGGGGGGTTCCCCGCCTCAGTGTCCCCCCCAGTTATATCATTTCTGTTGGATCTATACAATGTATCGATGAGCTATACACAGTGTTATGTATACGGTAACAACAATATATTGTTACATTGTATAAATCAAGCGGCTGACTACACAGGTGGTTTGTAGTCTGTAGCCATAGCAACTTATAGGATGGATCTAAATAGGATGTTTTTCAAAATCTGCTTCAGTTTCCTTTGCTTTTTAGTATGACAGGTGCAGGTGTGTTCCCTGGAGACATTATCACAGGTCTGTCACAGTGTCCGGTCCGGGGTGATGTCACACACTGACTAGCTGTGTACAAAATTATGGAAGGATGATGTCACATGAGATGTAGCAGGCCAGTCTGTGATTGGATGATGTCACATGAGATGTAGCAGGCCAGTCTGTGATTGGATGATGTCACATGAGATGTAGCAGGCCAGTCTGTGATTGGATGATGTCACAGGGTGAGGTCACACAGGATGTAGCAGGCCAGTCTGTGATTGGATGATGTCACAGGGTGAGGTCACACAGGATGTAGCAGGCCAGTCCGTTACTGGCTGATGTCACAGAGTGAGGGCAGTGAGGTATTCAGGAACAGGGCTGAATCTTTGCTTGATGTCATTGTAGCGAACCCTCAGCTGTGTCGGACCTGCTTTACGTTGTGTTCCTATTCACATTAAGCAATGATTCTTATCACAGCGGAAAGTATGTGAGAAAGTGTCAGTGTTTCCTCATAGGCCGCTCAGCAGTGTGTAGTGAGGGGGTGCTGAGTCAGCGGGAGCAGCAGAGAGGAGTGAGTGATGCTCTGCAGAGAGGAGTGAGTGATGCTCTGCAGAGAGGAGTGAGTGATGCTCTGCAGAGAGGAGTGAGTGATGCTCTGCAGGTCCTGGCACTGGCTGGTGCTCCATTATAAGGCAGTGGCATTGTGTGACTCCTCTACAACCTTCCTATAATTGCAGCCTCGCCGTACAGGGTGCTGATTCACACAAAACGCACCCCCCACCCCCACCCCAACAATCACATTCCAGACCATTCTATAGAACCAGTCTGGGGGGGGGGACCCCAAATCCCCTCCGCCACATAGGAAGACCCTAGTAATCTAAATGGTTACAGAGCAGGTGTGTGTGTGTGTGTGTGTGTGTGTGTGTTAGTGTGTGGTGGGGGAGGGGGTTGTTCTGTGAATCGGCGCGGTGACGTCACCCCCTCAGTACACACCACAACTTCTAAGAATCTGTTTGTTCTCTGATTTCTCACCATTGGGGTCATTCACAAAACAGTCGGGGTCCTGCGGCCTCCAAACACGCGTGTGCTGCTGCCGTGACACAGATTGAGGAAACCGCAGCCATGTGTGAACAGGGCCTGACGTCACCCAAACCTCAGCCCGACCGACGGACTCTACACCACCCTGCAGCTGTATCACACAGGGAGGGATTAGATACAGGGACCCTGCAGCTGTATCACACATGGAGGGATCAGATACAGGGAGCCTGCAGCTGTCACACAGGAAGGGATTAGATACAGGGACCCTGCAGCTGTATCACACATGGAGGGATCAGATACAGGGAGCCTGCAGCTGTATCACACATGGAGGAATCAGATACAGGGACCCTGCAGCTGTATCACACAGGGAGGGATCAGATACAGGGACCCTGCAGCTGTATCACACAGGGAGGGATCAGATACAGGGACCCTGCAGCTGTATCACACAGGGAGGGATCAGATACAGGGACCCTGCAGCTGTATCACACAGGGAGGGGTCGGATACAGGGAGCCTGCAGCTGTATCACACAGAGTGGGATTAGATACAAGGATTTACACAGGGTGGGATTAGATACAGGGACTCGGACGCAGTGGATTGTATCCTGTTATGATTGGATACAGTGTTCAGCACATGGTATCACATATGATTTGAGTTCGATATGAATTGCTGAGCTGCTGTATCACACAGGATAAGATTAGATACAGAGGCTCAACGGGCAGTATAAAACAGGATAGGCTTAGGTGCAGATGCTCGCCAAGCAGTATCACACAGGATAGGTTTAGATACAGCAGCTCATTAGCCAGTGTCACACAGGATAGGCTTAGATACAGAGCCTCATTAGTTAGTATCACACAGGATAGGCTTGGATACAGCGCCTCATTAGTTAGTATCACACAGGATAGGCTTGGATACAGCGCCTCATTAGTTAGTATCACACAGGATAGGCTTGGATACAGCGCCTCATTAGTTAGTATCACACAGGATAGGCTTGGATACAGCGCCTCATTAGTTAGTATCACACAGGATAGGCTTGGATACAGCGCCTCATTAGTTAGTATCACACAGGATAGGCTTAGATACAGAGCCTCATTAGTTAGTATCATACAGGATAGGCTTGGATACAGTGGCATAGCACTGGCTTAGATACCCTGGACTGATCTCTACCCCCCGATGCTGTGACGGCTTCAGGTTTCCGCTCCTCAGGAAGCATCTCGCTGCTGTGGTTAATGAATGGCGCACATGGCACACGAGGGGCATCACGGCCGTCACCACCTGCTTACCTCTCCCCTGCCTCATGTCCTCAGTCAGTGACGGAAGAGGAAATCCGTGCGGTGTCTGTAGAGAAAGCTGGAAGTGGTCATGACGGTTATTTATACCCAGCAACAACAACAACAAGACGTGACACATTGCTGCTGCTGCTTCTGTGAGATTTAAAGGGCTTATGCAAAAAAACGTACAGCTACTTTCTTGCAGAAACAGCGCCACCCCCTGTCCTCAGGTTGTGTGTGGTATTACAACTCTGCTTCATTCTCTTCAATGGAACTGAGCCACAAACCCCACCCAGATATTTCTGGAAGAAATGGGACATGTTTCTTTAATCCTGGAGAACCCCTTTAAGCCTGTGTGCACATTGTCACGTTTTAACCAGTCTTTAAAGTGCGGTAATCCTCCCTGCAGCCAGACGTTATGTAGTAGTGCTCCCGCCTTGTGGATAGGACTTCACAGATTAAAGGGGTAGCTCACCAACAAAAAATTCTTTCAAATCAAGTGGTGCTAAAGATTTGTAATTTACTTCTACATAAAAAAATCTCCAGTCTTCCAGTACTTATCAGCTGCTGTATGTCCCGCAGGAAGTGGTGTATTCTCTCCAGTGTGACACAGTGCTCTCTGTGGCGGCTTCACTGCAAATCCATGACTGGTCTTCTGTAGGTTTTATATTATCACATTCCCGCACAGAAGTGGAATATGTGACATAAGATGGCTGTGTTATCCACAAGGTGGCGCCACACACACACAAACACACACTCACTCTCAGACTTATGTGCGTGTATATATAGTAATAGCCTTATACATAGGAGCAGTATTATAGTAGTTATAGGAGCAGTATTATAGTAGTTATATTCCTGTATATAGGAGCAGTATTATAGTAGTTATATCCTTGTATATAGGTGCAGTATTATAGTAGTATATCCCTGTATATAGGAGCAGTATTATAGTAGTTATATTCCTGTATATAGGAGCAGTATTATAGTAGTTATATTCCTGTATATAGGAGCAGTATTATAGTAGTATATTCCTGTATATAGGAGCAGTATTATAGTAGTATATTCCTGTATATAGGGGCAGTATTATAGTAGTTATATTCCTGTATATAGGAGCAGTATTATAGTAGTTATATCCTTGTATATAGGGGGCAGTATTATAGTAGTATATTCCTGTATATAGGAGCAGTATTATAGTAGTTATATCCTTGTATATAGGGGGCAGTATTATAGTAGTATATTCCTGTATATAGGAGCAGTATTATAGTAGTATATTCCTGTATATAGGAGCAGTATTATAGTAGTTATATCCCTGTATATAGGGAGCAGTATTATAGTAGTTATATTCCTGTATATATGAGCAGTATTATAGTAGTATATTCCTGTATATAGGAGCAGTATTATAGTAGTTATATCCCTGTATATAGGAGCAGTATTATAGTAGTTATATTCCTGTATATATGAGCAGTATTATAGTAGTTATATTCCTGTATATAGGAGCAGTATTATAGTAGTTATAGAGCTGGAGAGTGCAGTCGGCACTGCCAGCAACGCTAGCAATAGAGGACGTGTGATAGGATGGATCGGCCTGAAATGCTTGTACTAGTGGTGCTCCCGGACGAAAGGCAAATCAGAGATATGTGATGCAGTGGCGAGAGAAAATAGAAACTGGGGCACTCACCGATGCTTCCAAGCTGGTAACTTTATTACCGATATTTACAAGTCCATGGTGGAGGGAGGACAGATGGAGTAGCGGGCGCCTATACCCCGGAACGACGTTTCACGCCCACTCGGCGCTTCTTCCTGCCGGGAAGGTCACCTGATCTCAGAAGGGGGTTATTGGTTTTGGTGATGGTATTTAACACACCCCCTTCTGAGATCAGGTGACCTTCCCGGCAGGAAGAAGCGCCGAGTGGGCGTGAAACGTCGTTCCGGGGTATAGGCGCCCGCTACTCCATCTGTCCTCCCTCCACCATGGACTTGTAAATATCGGTAATAAAGTTACCAGCTTGGAAGCATCGGTGAGTGCCCCAGTTTCTATTTTCTCTCGCCACTGCATTATAGTAGTTATATCCCTGTATATAGGAGCAGTATTATAGTAGTTATATCCCTGTATATAGGAGCAGTATTATAGTAGTTATATCCCTGTATATAGGGAGCAGTATTATAGTAGTTATATCCCTGTATATAGGGGCAGTATTATAGTAGTTATATTCCTGTATATAGGGGGCAGTATTATAGTAGTATATTCCTGTATATAGGAGCAGTATTATAGTAGTTATATTCTTGTATATAGAGGGCAGAATTATAGTAGTTATATTCCTGTATATAGGAGCAGTATTATAGTAGTTATATTCCTGTATATAGGGAGCAGTAGTATAGTAGGTATATCCCTGTATATAGGAGCAGTATTATAGTAGTTCTATAATACTGCCCCTATATACAGGAATATAACTACTATAATACTGCTCCTATATACAGGGATATACCTACTATACTACTGCTCCCTATATACAGGAATATAACTACTATAATACTGCTCCTATATACAGGAATATAACTACTATAATTCTGCCCTCTATATACAAGAATATAACTACTATAATACTGCTCCTATATACAGGAATATACTACTATAATACTGCCCCCTATATACAGGAATATAACTACTATAATACTGCTCCCTATATACAGGGATATAACTACTATAATACTGCTCCTATATACAGGGATATAACTTCTATAATACTGCCCCTATATACAGGAATATAAGTTATATCCCTGTATATAGGAGCAGTATTATAGTAGTTATATCCCTGTATATAGGGAGCAGTATTATAGTAGTATATTCCTGTATATAGGAGCAGTATTATATTAGTTATATTCTTGTATATAGGAGCAGTATTATAGTAGTATATTCCTGTATATAGGAGCAGTGTTATAGTAGTTATATATGTGTATATAGGAGCAGTATTATAGTAGTTATATTCCTGTATATAGAAGCAGTATTATAGTAGTTATATTCCTGTATATAGGGAGCAGTATTATAGTAGTTATATTCCTGTATATTGGAGCAGTATTATAGTAGTTATATTCCTGTATATAGGGGGCAGTATTATAGTTTTTATATTCCTGTATATAGGAGCAGTATTATAGTAGTTCTTGTCTTGTAGGGCAGTATTGGCTCTATTTGTGTATATAGGGGGCAGTATTATATTGGCTCTATTTGTCTATATAGGGGCAGTATTTTTTCCATTTCCTCACATAACCTGGAAATAGTTACCTGTTCTATCAGTGATAAGTTTAGTAACAATCAGTACAGTATGTGCCTATAAGTAGCAGCTCTATATATTGATACATGAAATATGACAGATATGTAGCCGGTATCTTACACCCACATGTCCAGATCTCATGTTTCAGCGAAACCAGATTTTCTTACGTAGAATTGTGTGCCTTGGGGTCTGTCCTTGGCGGCTCAAGCAGGTTAAAGAGTTTGTCAACATTTTCAACAATTCCATCAAAATGACATCACTTTAAGTCCTGATCTATAGTCTACTGTTATGTCTCCTGATCTAGCTGCAGACCTGTGCTGCTATATAGTAACCATCACTGTGTCCTCTTATTCTGCACTCTCATGTCCCCCTCATCCCCTGCTGCTGCTTCTGTAATTTGTAGGTTATCATAGAGATGGTGTAGTGATACGTGACTGCCGGCTGGGACTACATAGGGGTCATGTGTATCTATAAGGACACATTGGTCTGTATAAGAGCTGTAGTCCCTAAAGTGATAGCAGGAAATGGGTGTCAGGCTGGAGGTCCAAGGTATTAGAAACTGCCTACTATTGTCAGGATGACCTGCCCGCTATATATTTGGGGCTGGTACTATCAAACTGCTGCCTCAATATAACACCTACTCAATATCACTATTCCTGCAGTGTTTTCTGTTTCATCCCAGCTCTGCTGTAGCAATAACTTGTGTTACTGTAACCGGGTCATGTGACCTCCTGATCAGACACCGTTGTGACTTTCACTTTCAAACTACATTCTTCCCCTCAAATCTATTATCAATCCCATGAGGGAGGTGTAAAAATCTTTATCTAAAATAAAATAAAATAAATAAATTAAATAAATAAATATATAAAATAATATATATATATATATATATATATATATATATATATATATATATTATACATTTAAAGACTGTAACTATATAGTCAGGGAGGCTGCTGGACGGTCATCTGATCCATTATAACATATAACTGATGTTAATTTGTCCCCCCCCTGTAGAGCTTGTGTGGAACAGTCCATGCAGTCCCATCATACAGAAGGATCTGTGACCCCACTGAGAGCACAGGAACACTTGTAATATCCAGGGGACTCCTCATGATGGAGGGGCCGCCGTATCGGAGAGCAGCTAATCTGATAAATGAGGCCGATGAGTGGAGATAAAGGTCGCAGGGTTGTGTAATCTGCTCCACAATAAGTCACTGATTACTCTCCGCAGAGACGCTCTGTTCTTTGGACTCTGACAGCTCGTTCCCATTCGGATTTGTTTTCTTCAGAAATAATTGGGTATAGATCAGTCCTGACGGATTCGTATATCAGTCTGCGGGACGTGGTGGCGGATGGTGTAGTGTAGGCCACCATAGTGTAGTTATAAGGAACAGTCCTGCGGAATCGGCTCTTATAGGGACAGAGGAGAGAGCAGATTGGGTTAGAGCGTCGCATGGAAAGTTTCAGTTAAACTTACAACCAAATTTAAATTTCTATTTGTTCTGGGCTTAGGAGTCCAGTGGGCGGTCTTATCATTGATTGACCGCCTTCGCCTATAAATGTGCTTACATGTCAATCACTGAGACCGCCCATCGGACTCCAGAGCCCAGAAGTCTAAGTGAATAGATAAGTTATACTGAATCTAATCGCTTCTCGGCCTTTTTGCTAAGATCAAGTGTAGTATCTGTTCTTATCAGTTTAATATCTGATACGTCCCCTATCTGGGGACCATATATTAAATGGATTTTTAGAACAGGGAGATGGAAAAAGAGCTTGCTCTGTCCTCTCCAGGCATTGACCTGGTATTGCAGTGCCTCCAGGTTCAGTGCACAAAAAAAAAAAAGTTATACTTTTTCTATATACCTATATATTATGGAATGCTCGACTCACGTAACGAATGGGTAAGTTAATGGGAGACTCGAGCATTTAAACTGGTTCCCCCTGCTCTGCGGAGGGTGTCGGGTACACGGAAAACCTCAGAAAGTGACGGTCTGGCCCCCAGGGGGTTAAGTGGGGTTGTATAACATATCCACAAGGTTAAAGGTTGGGAGGGCGTTATACTTACCATCCAGGCTCCTGGCGTGCGGAGTCTTATATCTTCTTCAGTGGCTGAGGCGTGACATCTTTACAGCTGCTGATTGGTGTCCTGCTGATTGCAGATGAAGAAGACGCCCCCCCCCCTTACTGTACTGTGCATCCCCCTTGTTTAGTGCACATTGAACAGTACTTGGCAGAGAGGAGCAGGTGCCTTCCTGTGATTGGGCCTTCCTGGATTCAAATCCACTGATCCCAGTAAGTGAGAAAGATTTGTAATTTACCTCTATTTAAAAAAAAAAAAAATCTCCAGGACTTATCAGCTGCTGTTTGTCCAGCAGGAAGTGGTGTATTCTCTCCAGTCTGACACAGTGCTCTCTGCTGCCACCTCTGTCCATGTCAGGAACTGTCCAGAGCAGCAGCATAATCCCAATAGAAAACCTCTCCTGCTCTGGACAGTTCCTGACATGGACAGAGGTGGCAGCAGAGAGCACGGTGCCAGACTGGAGAGAATACACCACTTCCTGCAGGACATACAGCAGCTGATAAGTACTGGAAGATTTTTGTAATAGCAAAGTAAATTACAACTCTGGCACTTTCTGGCACCAGTTGATTTGAAAGATATATATATATTTTTTTTTTGTGAACTACCCCTTTTAACATTTGTTGGGTTTAGAGGGGTTGTCTGCCTCCTCCACCATTTGGAATTGCAAGCTTTTGCTTAAAGGGATTTCATCTTGACAGTGAAGGGCTGTGTGTGTGTGTGTGTACAAATCCCAACAATAGACTCTAATATTGGTAGAAGTAGCTTTACATACACTTACTCCTCGTCTAGTGTGACCCCTTATGTCTATCCCCCACCAACTGTATCACTGTCGGCTTCAGCCATAGCCACATTGTGTTAGATGTGTCTATGGTGCCATACTGATTTGGGGCTCTTGGGGCAAGACAAAGCCTTGGTCATATATATTTGCACCATGGGCACATATATCCTTGAGGAGAACACCAGGGTACCGACATATTCTGTGGTGGATCTTCTGTGGTGTCCCACCATGGGTGTTTCGTGTTTCTTATACCTGTCACAAAAGCTTCTTACTTCAGGTTCAGTGGTGATGAAAGTATTCTAGATTTTCACCACAAGATGTCAGTATTTATATTATATGTTGGTATATAATATATGTGTTGCACAGCTGAGGCTAACTAGGGGTTATTGTTTATTTATACCATGTGGATTTATTCACCTATGGGAGATGCTCTTTCTTTCTAGCCCATTACTCTTCTTCTTTTCCTTGCACACATTCCATTCCACCACTCACAGGGTCCCTTGCATAGTCCCTATAGAAAGTTACTTGGTGGGAGGAGGTGTAGCGTCAGTCTTACTTAGATCCTCGTGGGAAAAGGACTCACAGGGAAGACGTCCCTGCTGTAGCCAAGCCAGGGCCACGGCCAGTGATTGGCTGAGCGGCCTGTCTGAGCTGAGCTTCAAAGCTACTGCTATGTGCGGGTCCCGGTGAGAAGAAGCGGAGGAGAAGCCCTGCAGCATAGTAGGTATGTATGCTGATTTATGAAACTGTCGGTCGCCGGCCGCGTACCGCTATTCCACGTAGCGATGCATGGTCGGTGACCGATGATTATAGGTTTAAACTTAAATAAACGATCAGCTGATGACACGCTCATCGGCTGATCGTTGTCTCTATTACACGATTCGGCCATTTATCGCTTTATGGCATAGGCCCCTAAGGCACCGTGCACACAGAGCAAAACTGGCGGAATCCTGCCAGCCTCCCTGTCATAATGGGAGTCTATAGGAGGCTCCGCCAGTTTTGCTCTGTGTGAACGGAGCCCAAAGCTGTTCTATTTTCATCATTGGGACTCGGTCATCCTTTCCTCCGCACCAGCACCTATACACGTCCATCACACACCTTGGGTTATTTTTCCCCTTTCTGTGGGTGGTGGTACTGATAGGATGTGTCAGTTGCCACTGAGGACTACCGTGACAGGAGCCCAAGGGACCCATCACAGCCCGGGCAGGTCACTGACCATTACAATACAAAGCAGTAACCTATGTGCTGTATGAGTCCTGTATGAGAGATACAGACTTACTAATCCTATGTGTATGGAGGTATTGGTCCCAGTATACAGGGTATTATGTGGTTCACAGCTGAGGGTCCTGGTATATAGTATATTATGAGGAGCCCAGCTGGGGGTCTCGCCTGTATGTTGGGGGTCCCAGTATATAGTATATTATGGGGTGCACAGTTGGGGGTCCAGGTATGTAGTATATTATGGGGTGCACAGCTAGGGGTCTCGCCTGAATGTTGGGGGTCCCAGTATATAGTATATTATGGGGTGCACAGCTAGGGGTCTCGCCTGAATGTTGGGGGTCCCAGTATATAGTATATTATGGGGTGCACAGCTAGGGGTCTCACCTGTATGTTGGGAGTCCCAGTATATAGTATAGTATATTATGGGGTGCACAGTTTGGGGTCCAGGTATGTAGTATATTATGGGGTGCACAGCTAGGGGTCTCGCCTGAATGTTGGGGGTCCCAGTATATAGGGCCCCTTGTTCTTCTCTGAGGCTCAGGAAGACCCTCCAGTGACCCCTGCACCTATAATCTCGCTCATCAGCTTTTTACATGACTATATATGTGTCTCTTCAGTTTTCTTGGAAGTCGGGTTGGGCCGAGCTGTAAGTTTCATTCTGATCTGTCCGTCACTCGGCATCGGTTTTTCTTTCATTCTTCAGCTCTGCTACATCCTCTCCTTACACTACAACAATGCAGAAATTCTTTAAAGGGGGTAGTCCAGGGTTATACCAACATGTCTGCCTTCTCCTTATAACAGCGCCGCACCTGTCCTCAGGTTGTGTATGCTGTCGCCCTATTTACTTTAGCGGAGCTCGGCTGTAATACCACATACCCCCTGTGAACGGCTGTGGTGCTGTTTTCACAATGCAGCCGTGTTTTTTTCCTCCTTTTTAAACTCCACGGTTGTTGTGTCTCAGAGCTGCAATCAAACTTCTGCTCTCCTGATGTGACTGTAGAGTGCTCTGGGCATGACACAAATGTGACCGGTGTGGAGGACTCGCCCGCCGGATGTTCTGGAACTTGTAGCCACCGGGTAAAGGAAGTAAGTGTGTATTGCACAATGTTGTACTCATCCCCACTACAAGGAAATCTAATTCTGTGTATATTTGTCAATCAGCCGGAGACATAAAGCCGTCTTGTAGTGAACATACATTCTGCCGCACTTAAAGGGGACATCGCATCTTTATGCCTTATAACTGACTGCTGCTCTCTGCCACTCCTCCCCGAGTGCTGGGAAACCTCCCAGTTTCCCAGGATTGGATCCAGCTTTTCCAGGCTTCTGATGAGGAGCAGCAGTCAGTTAATATGGCACCTCACTTTCTTATTACTGTACATTCTCTCATCTCTGGTGCCCACGTGTCCTCATATAACCTTTCCTGTGGATTAAGGACCTGGGTATGACTCGGGTACAGAGGTTGTTGTGGTGTGACAGGTGGGGGAGGGGCACAGGTCACTAGGTCATCCATCACGGGTGTCAGTGACTCACTCATTCTTGCGTTCAATACCAAGAAAATCGACTTCTCTCTTCTTGAGACCTGATGCCTCAATAGCCTTTCGATTGGGTAAAGACATTGTTTCCTCATCTTCATGCCAGTAAATGGTGACTACAACTTTCTTTTACTGAAAACTACTGCCAGGTGACCGCCCTGTCCGCTCTACACTGCTCCGCCATCATTGCTGGGGCCCCCTGATCACCTCCACATCATACTGCCCCAGGTCCGGCACTCTGGTCTTGTTATCAGTCACTCATAGCTTAGGACATGTGACCACAATCTACTGTTTTCTGTTATCAGCCATCTTAGACCCAGGACAGGTCAGCCATGTGTGGTGGCCTGGGGTTGCTGGGTGGATCGGCCAGGTGTTGAGGTACTGCTGCGGCACTTGTTATGGGGCCTGAGTGGTGTACAGCCTACCTGGTTCCCAGACACACGCCCATTGCTAGGTAGTAAGTTTAGGTTGTCCCTGTAGTGTATGATGCAGTGCAGAGGAACCACAGAGTCCAGAATAAACTTAGTTTAAAGTCCGAGGTTTGCGTTCCCTCTTGAAAGGACGTGGGCGATAGTTTTGGATAATTAGATGTGAATCAGAACAGTCTCTTTGGTAGGTTTTTAGATAGAAGACTTTGTAGAGTAAATAGGGGGCTACCAGGGGGACCTGTCTGGGCAGTGTAGGATAGGGGGACCTGTAAACCTGTAATCACGGTATAGAGAATACTGCCTCAGATGTAAGAAAGCACCGAGTGCCAAATTCAGGAACTCAAACCCTGGGCACGAACAACTGAGCATAGCTAATCCCTCAAGATTGCCAGAGGAGATTGAGCGAAGAGTCAGGGGGGTACTTCGGCTTTAACTGCTCTTTGCCATCCACTGGGGATAATCCAGACAGCTGAAGGGCTTCCTGAAGGATACTTGGTAGAATGTGGTCACCCCAGACGTAGACTGATTAGGTCCCTTTTGGTGGTAGTTGCACCTCTTAGAGTTTTAGCAGCACATGGTGGTAGGCAGAAAGTTGTAAAGAAATAATCAGTCTCTGGCAGAAGCAGGCAGCTGGCCACAAAGGCCGGGCCCTGAGGTAAAACTCTCTGGTGCAGTCTAGTCAGAAACACAATCGGGATACACACCCTACACTGACCAACACTACCCTCTATATGCTGGAACTGGGTCAATCCCCCATTGGTGGAGGTACTGTGAGGTGACTTGACATCTCATTTGGTGGAACCTTTCTAGAATAAATCTTTGATAAGTCAGAATAGGAAATATCTGGCAGCCACAGTCTTGCACATAAACATCATACAATATAACTAATCCATTAACCTGTATTAGCTTGAGTGTGCCAGAGAAGGACAAGATAATACTGTACTCAGTGGCGGCATCTTGTGGCCAAACAGTAGCAAGACATCTCTGAGAAAATACTACAGAAGGACCGAGGCAAGCCATACAAAAATACTAGAGATGAACGAACCAGGTTTGGATTCGAGTCGATCCGAACCCGAACAATCGGCATTCGATTAGCGGTGGCTGCTGAACTTGGATAAAGCTCTAAGGTTGTCTGGAAAACATGGATCCAGCCAATGACTATATCCATGATTTCCACATAGCCTTAGGGCTTTATCCAACTTCAGCAGCCACCGCTAATCAAATGCCGAAAGTTCAGGTTCAGATCGACTTGAGCATGCTCCAGGTTTGCTCATCTGTAAAAAAAAAATACCCTTAAGGGGCCACATTTCAGGGAATGGGTTCTGGGCCACTACACAGCACTGCATTTCAACAGCATCAGCCGACCATGTAATGTGCATGGCCTCCTGACTCTCCACCAACAGAAGAAGAGAGAAGCAAGAGAGGGAAACTGAGGGGTCTAGAGGAAGGGGGCTTGAGGAGTCTGGCAGTGGCATTGGCACCTCTTCTTATTCAGAATACATGCTAATACAGGCCCCTCAGGACCACCACCCCCATCCCAGGTCTGATGATATTCTACAGACAGGCCATCAGTATACATTGGGACATATGGAAGTGACTGTGAAGGGCCATCCCCCACCCATAGGGTACTGTATCAATGCAGCGTTCCACTACGTGGTTTCATCTTTTAAATCAGCTGGTGTCAGAAAGTTATATAGATTGGAGATTTTTTTTTTGATAGAAGTAAATTTACAAGTCTTCCAGTACTCATCAGCTGCTGTATGTCCTGCAGGAAGTGGTGTATTCTCTCCAGTCTGACACACTGCTCTCTGCTGCCACCTCTGTCCATGTCAGGAACTGTCCAGAGCAGCAGCAAATCCCCATAGAAAACCTCTCCTGCTCTGGACAGTTCCTGACATGGACAGAGGTGGCAGCAGAGAGAACTGGGTCACAATGGAGAGAATACACTACTTCCTGCAGGACATACAGCAGCTGATAAGTTCTGGAACACTGGAGATTTTTTAATAGAAGTAAATTAAAAATCTAGAACTTTCTGACACCAGATAAATAAAAAAAAACCTTTCAAATAAACTGGAGTTCCCCTTTAACCCTGTGTTCTCTTCTGGCTTCCTACACTCCTTTGTTACTCTATCACCGCTTACCGATGGGATGGGGAGCATCTGTGGGAATGTGGAACTAGACTGCCCACTGGTGTCCCATTGTATAATGGTGATGTCTGACAGGTTAGGGACACCCCCATAATATGCTCTGCAGCTTCATCACAGACTTCTAGTTCTCATATTTCTTCCTGCTGTCAGTGAATGGAAACCATTTGTCTTGATCTTATCGTTCTTTATAGAGAGTATATATATAAATAATTTTTTTTATATATGGCGCCAACAGATTCAGCAGTGCTTTACAATTCTGGGGGTACATACAAAGACACAAAGCAGACATTACAGAGAGATACATATAATTATTTATACATAAGGGGTGAGGGCTGTGTATATGTATGTGTATATAAATATATATATATATATATATATATATATATATATATATATATATATATATATATATATATACACACACACACACTGTGATGACATAAGGGAGTCCTGCCATGTAATCTATATGCACGTTGCGTCATGTCAGGTGTGATACCAGCTCCTGAGCGGTGATAGGCTCCATTATAATCGGTGTCATTCCTCCCGTCTGATGTAACTGCAGGTCAGTCCCTACAGACGATAACACATTCCTGCGCTGCTGCCAGACGTCACCGACACAGCACGCTGAACCCGGGGGATGTGCCGCCATATGTGCACACAGCGACCCCATAGATCTCATACTACTATTCTCTACACATACTTCCTAGCTTTGTTCATCCTGAGCCTTCTGGTTCATGAATAAGATGCAAGGACTTCAGTATAGCAGCCCATTGCTGGTCACTGGTAGCCATTGGCAGAAGTAGTCCTGTACTAGATGGGAGTTGTAGTAAGGGCTGAATCTGGAATGTGACCTGATGGGACAGCCATGATCTGACTTGTCCAGCTATCTATACGAGGAATCGTCTCCACCAGGGTTTTCTCAATATTTCACAACTGAGTCATGAGGAAATCTGCCCTCAGTGTCACCGTGATTTGCATTTCCCTGCACAGATGTAGAAGTGTGTGTACCGAGCACTCGGGATACGTGAGAGAGGGGAAATGTCCCCCGCTGCTCAGCCCTGTGACGTCCCCCACCACCACCACCACCAACGCCTGACATGGCTGATTCCAGAGAGTAATAGATTGTATATACCTGTCCTATAGTCACACACACACCCCCCAGCCTGACATGGCTGATACCAGAGAGTAATAGATTGTATATACCTGTCCTACACTCCCCCCCCCCCCCCAGCCTGACATAGCTGATACCAGAGAGCAATAGATTGTATATACCTGTCCTACACCCCCCCCCCAGACTGACATGTCTGATACCAGAGAGTAATAGATTGTATATACCTGTCCTACAGTCACCTTCCTCCCTCCCAGCCTGACATGGCTGATACCAGAGAGTAATAGATTGTATATACCTGTCCTACAGTCACCCCCCCCCCAGCCTGACATGGCTGATACCAGAGAGTAATAGATTGTATATACCTGTCCTAGTCACCTCCCCCCCTCCCCAGCCTGACTGCACAAGTGAAGGAAAGAAGAGAAATAACTTGTAGCGCCCGGAGGTTTCCTAAAAGGTTCATATTCTCAAGAATGATGATTCATTACACCAGAAATGTACAGTAACTATGATGTATATAGGGATCCGGCCACACTTGGGGGCATTCACTGCCTGACTGTGGAGTCTCTACTGTAAGAGCGGTCACACTATGGGGTATATACTGTAAGAGAGGTCACACTATGGTGTATATACTGTAACAGCGGTCACACTATGGTGTATATACTGTAAGAGCGGTCACACTATGGTGTATATACTGTAGGAGCGGTCACACTATGGTGTATATACTGTAAGAGGGGTCACACTATGGTGTATATACTGTAGGAGCGGTCACACTATGGTGTATATACTGTAAGAGGGGTCACACTATGGTGTATATACTGTAAGAGCGGTCACACTATGGGGTATATACTGTAAGAGCGGTCACACTATGGTATATACTGTAAGAGCGGTCACACTATGGGGTATATACTGTAAGAGAGGTCACACTATGGTGTATATACTGTAACAGCGGTCACACTATGGTGTATATACTGTAAGAGCGGTCACACTATGGTGTATATACTGTAAGAGCGGTCACACTATGGGGTATATACTGTAAGAGCGGTCACACTATGGTGTATATACTGTAAGAGCGGTCACACTATGGTGTATATACTGTAAGAGCGGTCACACTATGGGGTCTGTACTGTAAGAGCGGTCACACTATGGGGTATATACTGTAAGAGCGGTCACACTATGGGGTATATACTGTAAGAGCGGTCACACTATGGAGTCTGTACTGTAAGAGCGGTCACACTATGGTGTATATACTGTAAGAGCGGTCACACTATGGGGCCTGTATATACTGTAAGAGCGGTCACACTATGGTGTATATACTGTAAGAGCGGTCACACTATGGTGTATATACTGTAAGAGCGATCACACTATGGAGTCTGTACTGTAAGAGCGGTCACACAATGGGGTATATACTGTAAGAGCGGTCACACTATGGAGTCTGTACTGTAAGAGCGGTCACACTATGGAGTCTGTACTGTAAGAGCGGTCACACTATGGGGTATATACTGTAAGAGCGGTCACACTATGGGGCCTGTATATACTGTAAGAGCGGTCACACTATGGAGTCTGTACTGTAAGAGCGGTCACACTATGGGGTATATACTGTAAGAGCGGTCACACTATGGTATATATATACTGTAAGAGCGGTCACACTATGGTGTCTATACTGTAAGAGCGGTCACACTATGGAGTCTGTACTGTAAGAGCGGTCACACTATGGGGTATATACTGTAAGAGCGGTCACACTATGGGGTATATACTGTAAGAGCGGTCACACTATGGGGTATATACTGTAAGAGCGGTCACACTATGGAGTCTGTACTGTAAGAGCGGTCACACTATGGTGTATATACTGTAAGAGCGATCACACTATGGTGTATATACTGTAAGAGCAGTCACACTATGGTGTATATACTGTAAGAGCGGTCACACTATGGAGTCTGTACTGTAAGAGCGGTCACACTATGGGGTATATACTGTAAGAGCGGTCACACTATGGGGCCTGTATATACTGTAAGAGCGGTCACACTATGGAGTCTGTACTGTAAGAGCGGTCACACTATGGGGTATATACTGTAAGAGCGGTCACACTATGGGGTATATACTGTAAGAGCGGTCACACTATGGTGTATATACTGTGGGAGCGGTCACACTATGGTGTATATACTGTAGGAGCGGTCACACTATGGGGTATATACTGTAAGAGCGGTCACACTATGGGGTATATACTGTAAGAGCGGTCACACTATGGGGTGTATATACTGTAAGAGCGGTCACACTATGGGGCCTGTATATACTGTAAGAGCGGTCACACTATGGTGTATATACTGTAAGAGCGGTCACACTATGGGGTATATACTGTAAGAGCGGTCACACTATGGTGTATATACAGTAAGAGCGGTCACACTATGGGGTCTATACTGTAAGAGCGGTCACACTGTGGTGTATATACTGTAAGAGCGGTCACACTGGTGTATATATACTGTAAGAGCGGTCACACTATGGTGTGTATATATACTGTAAGAGCGGTCACACTATGGTGTATATATACTGTAAGAGCGGTCACACTATGGTGTATATACTATAAGAGCGGTCACACTATGGTGTATATACTGTAAGAGCGGTCACACTATGGGGTATATACTGTAAGAGCGGTCATACTATGGTGTATATACTGTAAGAGCGGTCACACTATGGGGTATATACTGTAAGAGCGGTCACACTATGGGGTATATACTGTAAGAGCGGTCACACTATGGTGTATATACTGTAAGAGCGGTCACACTATGGGGTATATACTGTAAGAGCGGTCACACTATGGGGTATATACTGTAAGAGCGGTCACACTATGGTGTATATACTGTAAGAGCGGTCACACTATGGTGTATATACTGTAAGAGCGGTCACACTATGGTGTATATACTGTAAGAGCGGTCACACTATGGGGTATATACTGTAAGAGCGGTCACACTATGGGGTATACACTGTAAGAGCGGTCACACTATGGGGTATACACTGTAAGAGCGGTCACACTGTGGCTTCGTTAGCCGTGTGATGACTCTCGTACGTTTCGGTTTGGTCATGCTTTGTCAGCACTTTTTCCCCTGTGGCCACTTTAAGAGGAAGCATGGCAGCCCTGTGAGTTGGCCAATCCCTACCTGGCACATTGGTTTTTCCGCTTCCTTGTTACATAATAGGTTTATAATTTATTCCGCGTATAAGTTTTCCTTATTACCATATGTATCACTCTTCTCTTGGAGAAGCCGCCCTGTCCTGTGACATGTTGCTTAGTCACTATGGCGGTGCTGGAGCTGCTGCCATTCTGGCCCCCCCCATGTAAACCTTTCTGTAGTAATTTCCTTATAAATGATTTAACTCTTGTAGTCTAGTCACCTCCAGAGCTGCATTCGATATTCTGCTCTTTCATGTTACCTGAGAGCAGTGGATTCTGGGAGTTGTCAGGTCATGTGACTGGGCAGCTTGTTACTGGCAGTATTGTGAATGCAGCTCTGGCAGTGACTGGAGTGTTGGCTCGGTCTCTGTCATCAGTGTTGTGTATTATACTCGGTTTGCGGCTCGGAGTTTTTCCTTTACGTGGATAATAATGGGACAAGATGAGCACATGGGATGCGTAATAATGGATAGATGCTGCACGGCCGCTGCCTGGGGCGCCCCCGCTCACATTCCGGCATATTCCAGTGGTTTCCCTCTAACATCACATCTGTCAGGGCTCCTATTGTCTTCTCTGTACAGAAGCCACACAGGGTATAATGGGATTGGGACCCCCGGGCATCCGCACCTCCAATAAAGAGACTAAATAATGTAATAATGTTCTGCTTCTCAGGAAAATGAGCTCATTGTTCCTGTGTGAGACTCCGCAGAGAACACACCGTGACTGCACCGCCATTCCCGTATAACAGCTGGGGCTGCAGGCAACCCTGCTTAAAGGGGAACACTGCGACGGCCCAGGCAACCATGACACCTAAAACAGCATATATATATATCAAGCAGTGCTTGAAAAAGATCTCATTGAGTAGATCGAAACGTCGCGATTTGATGGGTGAATAAATCACATTACTTTTTTCACTTCAATTGGAGTGCCGCCTCGTTACAAGTGTGTGTGTGTGTGTGTGTATGTATATATATAATATATATTATATTAGTGTGTGGATCATGCATGGTCAGTCTATTATATAGCTACAGATCACATTATACATCAGACATGTCACCTTTTTCCTGGGCTATTACCCAAACCTGTGCAGGACTACGACTCCCATCATGCCCTGACACAATCTTATGCAGCGTTTCACAATGGAAAGTTGCAGCAGCTGGAAAGGCACAGATTGTAAAGCGTAATATAAGATTGTGTCAGGGCATGATGGGAGTTGTAGTTCTGCACAGGACTGACATGTCCTGTAATCCTGCATTGAGCTGAGATGGACTGGTTACTAGGGATCTTCTTCCTGACAACCATAGAACCATCATGGAGGTTGTTATACTGTATCCCCAGCAACCAGACTGTCAGACAGGAGCGGGCGCTGTCAGATCCATTGACCTATAGAGCTGCTCTCCTCCCTGCTGTCGTGTCCTCCATGTCAGTCTCCGGCACTGGGTGTGATATGGTTTTAAGGCTTCTTATACAGATGACCCCGCCAAGTGCCTGCTGAGGTAATACAGACACGTGGAGCAATAGACACCATGAGGTAGACCTGACCCATTACTAGGGCGCAGTTTCCATGTAGTAAGTCCCCCCCGGGGATCTCAGGGTCACTTTCTGTGCGTTCTCGGACACCGAGACTTTCCTGACACTGCAGACTATTACAGAAGCTAATCCTGCGGAGTACTCTGGGCGTTCCCAGCCACCACACTAGGCCGCAGAGCCTGCCAAGTCTCCAGGGACAACACATTGAGCAACCGGCCCGGCTGGAAAATTGAGCCCAGTCACGAAACACTGTGAACTTGGCACCAGACATGACTGGCTCATACGGGGTTAACGCCAGTCTAGGGTGAAGTCTATGAGCGCTCGCCTCAGCTGTTCCTGCACAGGTGACAAGTACCAACCGCAGCTAGATGTCACCATCCCTGCTCTACTAACATGAAGGGTAACATATAGCTCTGTCTATGGTATACTATTCTTGCATCAGGAAGACCAGGATGAACACGTAGCGGATAGGACATAGAAAGCTCCATTTACTAGATCCTAGACTGCACCCTCCTTATGTGTCGCTCTGGATCCAGACTCTCAATCTGACAGATCATTACAAAAATCCTTGTGGAAATCCGCCATATTGGAACGTAATATAAATGTGGCCCCTGGGGGCGCCGCTCAGTAACTGGCAGGAAGCTAGTGACCTTTAGCCTGTGTTCAGCCCGGCATGGAGCGGCCTTGTGGTGTGGAGCGTCCCCAGGAGATGGTGTTTGTTTTAGGTAAACATGATGATTGTGGTGCAGAGGTCAGTGCCGGCCTGGTCACTCACCCCCCAGCCCGGCCCACAGACCCCCATGTATGTGATACAGCTAAGCTGCAGGGTTACAGAAACCTCATGGAGGGGTCATGGATATGGGTGGGCTTGTTGTTTAAAGTGATGGGTGATATGTGTCACATGATGCCAGGACCCATTACACTGCCCCGCCATAGGAACATGGAGTACACACATGCTCAGTCACTGTCCACCTAATGTGCTGAGTGCTGGAGGACACACATGCTCAGTCACTGTCCACCTAATGTGCTGAGTGCTGGAGGACACACATGCTCAGTCACTGTCCCCATCCACCTAATGTGCTGAGTGCTGGAGGACACACATGCTCAGTCACTGTCCCATCCACCTAATGTGCTGAGTGCTGGAGGACACACATGCTCAGTCACTGCCCTCATCAACCTAATGTGCTGAGTGCTGGAGGACACACATGCTCAGTCACTGCCCTCATCAACCTAATGTGCTGAATGCTGGAGGACACACATGCTCAGTCACTGTCCCCATCCACCTAATGTGCTGAGTGCTGGAGGACACACATGCTCAGTCACTGCCCTCATCAACCTAATGTGCTGAATGCTGGAGGACACACATGCTCAGTCACTGTCCCCATCCACCTAATGTGCTGAGTGCTGGAGGACACACATGCTCAGTCACTGTCCCATCCACCTAATGTGCTGAGTGCTGGAGGACACACATGCTCAGTCACTGCCCTCATCAACCTAATGTGCTGAGTGCTGGAGGACACACATGCTCAGTCACTGCCCTCATCAACCTAATGTGCTGAATGCTGGAGGACACACATGCTCAGTCACTGTCCCCATCCACCTAATGTGCTGAGTGCTGGAGGACACACATGCTCAGTCACTGTCCCCATCCACCTAATGTGCTGAGTGCTGGAGGACACACATGCTCAGTCACTGTCCCCATCCACCTAATGTGCTGAGTGCTGGAGGACACACATGCTCAGTCACTGTCCCCATCCACCTAATGTGCTGAGTGCTGGAGGACACACATGCTCAGTCACTGTCCCCATCCATAGGGGAAGTGGGAAGAAAGGTAGAAGTAGGAGTCTTTGTAGTAACATGGCGATGTAGCTGAGAAGTCTCCTGGTATAGGGGAAGTAAGGGGAGACTGTACTGTCAGCTGCCAGAGGAGTTAGGAGCCCAGTCTCTGCAGTAACATGGCGGTATAGCTTATTCTGAAGGGATTATCTAATGATTTAGTGCACTTGTATTATGTGTTTTTTCAGTAGATTTAGGCCTCCGGCTGTGGGGGGTAGGGGGGAGATGATTCTTCACATTCATTTTCTTTATCATAAGCAGAAATTCGCTTGTGTCTTTCTGGAAACCTTTTCCTTGAAGATGTTTGACAGCAGGAATGAGGTCCAGATGGCGGCACTTCTATAATTGTCCCATATGATGTGAGGCCGCCATGACTACGATACTGATATGGCTGCTTCCCTAGGTGTCGTGTACAGAGCGGCATTGCTGGCCCCGTGGTCCTCCGTGTCCTGCCAGATGAGGAGGTGCGCTCCACGGCTCTGGGGAAACAGCCGCGTATTCTCACCATTCAGATCATTAGGACTTTGCTGCGCCAGATGACGTGTGCTCGCTGGACGGTACGGAAATACTGCAGATAGCGGTCCTTGGAGTCATCGGCCATGTCCGATAGCTGAAGGGCCGCAGTGCTGGATGTAGCTTGTGCCTGCAGGGGTTAAATATAAACCTCCATCCTTATCTCCTGCTCTGTTAGCATTCCGATCCCGCTGCTCAGCGGAGGAGGAGGAGGCCCTCAGCCACCGTATAATTTACCTCCAGAGAAATCCTTTCATGTTCCAGCAGAGATGGCGCTAGCGTTGGGAAAACCCAGTGTGGTAGAAAGTTCTGGAGATAACTGGAATGCCATTACCGTCACATCTGGTGCGATGAATCCCGCGGGCGCTCTGTGGTGTCACCGGCCGCTCTGTAACTTAGTGCAGGTTTTGTGGTTATGTCTTTTTCTTTTGGGCTATCCTCTTGGAACGCAACGTAGCGCAACCTGTGTACAAGGGCCTAATGATGGGGACCGATCCATTATACACCTGAGAGATCAGGTTACACCTTAAAGGAGCTCTCAGTAATTAGACCTTTCCAATCACAGGTGTGTCCTCTCCTCATCACACTCCTACCTGACAGTCTGGTAACAGCCACAAAAGTTTATATGGGTCGTCATGTGATGAAACCAGTCAAACCAAGTTTAGCTAAAATAGTAGAGAGACTCTCCGCATTAACCACCACTTCCTTCATCATATTAACATATTAAAAGTTCTTTTTTTTTTTTTTTTTTTTTTTTTTTTAATATGAAAAGGGGGCGGACTCTCCTGCCTCAATCCCCCACTACACCCAGACTCTGCTTCCTCTGACATGTTGACCTCACAGGAAGTGTCAGTTCAGCCAATCAGACTGAGGTCATGGAGCCGGGCATTTCCTGCAGGGTTGATACACCAGAGGAAGCTATAAGGGACCAGGGCAGGGGAGTATGCTTAACTTTGATAATATCAATTTCTTTCTTTTCTTGCTTTTTTTTTTTTTAACCCACACTTTTTTTTACTTTTATGTTCATTGCTGGAATACCTCTTCAACTAATTGGTACAAGGAGAGTGTTGCTACTCAGTGATATTGTGCAGTGAGTGTGCAGCGTCATTCCCAACCCCCTGGGTACTGGTGACTGACTGCCGAACCCCCGAGTACTAGTGACTGATCTCCCCCCACGTCCTCCTGGGTACTAGTGACTGATTCCCCGCGAGCTCCCGGGTACTGGTGAGTGATTCCCCCCCCACACACACACACACACACTTCCTCCTGGGTACTAGTGACTGATCTCCCCCCCCCCCCCCCCCACATCCTCCCGGGTACTGGTGACTGATCCCCTGCGTGCTCCCGGGTACTGGTGACTGATCCCCTGCGTGCTCCCGGGTACTGGTGACTGATCCCCTGCGTGCTCCCGGGTACTGGTGACTGATCCCCCTGCGTGCTCCCGGGTACTGGTGACTGATCCCCTGCGTGCTCCCGGGTACTGGTCACTAATCTCCCCCCCACATCCTCCTGGGTACTAGTGACTGATCCCCTGCGTGCTCCCGGGTACTGGTCACTAATCTCCCCCCCACATCCTCCCGGGTACTGGTGACGGATTCCCCCCCCCCCCCCACTTCCTCCCGGGTACTGGTGACTGATCCCACCCCCCACCCCCCCACCCCCACGTCTTCCCGGGCACTGGTGGCTGATTCTACCCCCCCCCCACGTCCTCCCAGGTACTGGTGGCTGATCCCACCCCACCCCCCCACGTCCTCCCGGGTACTGGTGACTGATTCCCCCCCCCCACACACACACACACACACACTTCCTCCCGGGTACTGGTGGCTGATTCCCCCCCTCCCACACACACGTCCTCCCGGGTACTGGTGGCTGATTCCCCCCCCACACACGTCCTCCCGGGTACTGGTGGCTGATTCCCCCCCCCACACACGTCCTCCCGGGTACTGGTGACTGATCCCCCCCCCCCCCCACACACACACACACTTCCTCCCGGGTACTAGTGGCTGATTTCCCCCCCCCCCCACACGTCCTCCCCGGGTACTGGTGGCTGATTTCCCCCCCCACCCACACGTCCTCCCGGGTACTGGTGGCTGATTCACCCCCCCCCCCCCCCCCCACGTCCTCCCGGGTACTGGTGACTGATCCCCCCCCCCCCCCCACACACACAACTTCCTCCCGGGTACTAGTGGCTGATCTCCCCCCCCCCCCACGTCCTCCCGGGTACTGGTGGCTGATTTCCCCCCCCCCCCCCCCCACGTCCTCCCGGGTACTGGTGGCTGTTTCCCCCCCCCCCACACACGTCCTCCCGGGTACTGGTGGCTGATTCCCCCCCCACACACGTCCTCCCGGGTACTGGTGACTGATCCCCCCCCCCACACACACACACTTCCTCCCGGGTACTAGTGGCTGATTTCCCCCCTCCCCCCCACAACGTCCTCCCGGGTACTGGTGGCTGATTTCCCCCCCACTTCCTCCCGGGTACTGGTGGCTGATTCACCCCCCCCCCCCCCCACGTCCTCCCGGGTACTGGTGACTGATCCCCCCCCCCCCCCCCACACACACACTTCCTCCCAGGTACTAGTGGCTGATTTCCCCCCCCCCCCCACGTCCTCCCGGGTACTGGTGGCTGTTTTCCCCCCCCCCCCCCACACGTCCTCCCGGGTACTGGTGACTGATCCCCCCCCCCCCCCCACGTCCTCCCGGGTACTGGTGGCCGATTCCCCCCCCCCCCACGTCCTCCTGGGTACTGGTGGCTGATTTCCCCCCCCCACACGTCCTCCCGGGTACTGGTGGCTGATTTCCCCCCCCCCCCCACACGTCCTCCCGGGTACTGTGGCTGATTCCCCCCCCCCCCACTTCCTCCCGGGTACTGGCGGCTGATTTCCTTCCCCCCCCCCCACGTCCTCCTGGGTACTGTGGCTGATTCCCCCCCCCCACGTCCTCCCGGTACTGGTGGCTGATTTCCCCCCCCCCACGTCCTCCCGGGTACTGGTGGCTGATTTCCCCCCCCCCCCCCCCCACACGTCCTCCCGGGTACTGTGGCTGATTCCCCCCCCCCCCCCCACGTCCTCCCGGGTACTGTGGCTGATTCCCCCCCCCCCCCCCCCCCCCCACTTCCTCCCGGGTGCTGGCGGCTGATTTCCTTCCCCCCCCCCACGTCCTCCTGGGTACTGTGGCTGATTCCCCCCCCACTTCCTCCCGGTTACTGGCGGCTGATTTCCTTCCCCCCCCCCCCATGTCCTCCTGGGTACTGTGGCTGATTCCCCCCCCCCATGTCCTCCTGGGTACTGTGGCTGATTCCCCCCCCCCATGTCCTCCCGGGTACTGTGGCTGATTCCCCCCCCCCCACGTCCTCCCGGGTACTGGCGGCTGATTTCCTTCCCCCCCCCACGTCCTCCTGGGTACTGTGGCTGATTCCCCCCCCCCCCACTTCCTCCTGGTTACTGGCGGCTGATTTCCTTCCCCCCCCCCACGTCCTCCTGGGTACTGTGGCTGATCCCCCCCCCCCACACGTCCTCCCGGGTACTGGCGGCTGATTTCCTTCCCCCCCCCCCCCCCCACGTCCTCCTGGGTACTGTGGCTGATTCCCCCCCCCCACGTCCTCCCGGGTACTGGTGGCTGATTTCCCCCCCCCCCCCCCCACGTCCTCCCGGGTACTGTGGCTGATTCCCCCCCCCCACTTCCTCCCAGGTACTGGTGGCTGATTTCCTTCCCCCCCCCACGTCCTCCCGGGTACTGGTGGCTGATTTCCCCCCCCCCCCCCCCCACGTCCTCCCGGGTACTCTGTGGCTGATTCCCCCCCCCCACTTCCTCCCAGGTACTGGTGGCTGATTTCCTTCCCCCCCCCACGTCCTCCCGGGTACTGGTGGCTGATTTCCTCCCCCCCCCCCCACGTCCTCCTGGGTACTGTGGCTGATCTTCCGTGTATTCTTGGGTACTGTTGCCTGATCCCTACTCTTGAGCACATTCAGAGGCACAGGCGCCATGTCAGAACCTCTCCGTGGCGGCCACACAGGCGCAGGATGCGCTGTCTCTGTATCAGTATGTCCAGTTCGCACAGAACACGGCTTTCTTCTCACAAACAGCTCGTCTCTAGATAATAGAGCGCTCACACAGGGCGAAGCTCATCGCTGGATCCTCTTCACAGGCTTTGGGGTTAGGACTCCCAGCAGTTTGGACAGAAGAACGTGTTATGTTGGAAAGCTGTATGTGATGAGAACAGAAGACGTTCCAAGAAGGGAAGCGCTCCAGATCATTGCCAGGGCTGAAGAATACACAATAAACTTCAGGACTCGGCTAATGGGGCGCCTCTAGGATGAGAACGTGAGGTCACCTCCAAAAGACACTGAAAAGTCTCCTCCTTTGTTAAAGTGACAGTGACAGGTATCTTCTGCACGGAGGACAGGGTTGTATATTTACATCTTTGGTCCTGGGATCATTCTCATATAATAAGAATAAGAAGAATAAGACGGCTCTGGGGGAGAAGAACCATGAGATCTATGAGGGAAGAGGAATCACAAGACGTGAGAGAGAGGACCCTGCCTATGAGGGCTTATGTGGTGACCCGGGAGTGCTAGGTGGTGTGTCACCACTGTGGTATTTGTCACGGGGCTCCGGGTGCTATCAGCCCTCCCTAGGTCCCAACACACACCCGTTAGTATAGTCCCTGGTGTCCCTTGTGCTGTAGTGCATTTGAGTAAAGTCCAAAGCGCTGAAACAGTGTAACACGTTTACTTGCAGTACAGTGCATTTTTAGTAACACGTTTTTGTCAGGGTTTCCCTTTTTTATTACTGGTGAGGAACTGTTTAGCAGTTTAGACTGGAGGTGATACTTTGCTTGCAAAAAGTTTTAGTAGAAGTTTAGACTTGTGATAAGGCTATGGGGCTACCAGGAGGGGGCCTGTCTAACTAGTACAGTACTCTCTAGGGGTGATTCTTACAACCTTGGCTGCAGTTGTGTGACTTGAGTATAAAGTTCCGTCTAATACTGAAGAGATCACAGAACGCCAGATCCAGCTGTACAGGCCTCTGGGTTGCACAGCCGGATGGCGCTAATCGCTCGAGTTAACCAAGTGGTCTGAGCGTTAGTCAGTGGGGCACATCGGCCAGTTGCACTTCTTCAAACTGTTGTAATGAGCGTATCTCTGCAGGACTTGTAGGCCTATTAGAATACCTGAGAAGAACGATTCCCCTTAGCATATACAGGCAGGGACCCCTCTTAGTGGTAGTCGCCCCTTTAGTGGTGACTCTGGGTGGCACATGGGTCCCGGGACGCTGCACTTTACAGTCTACAAGGGAAGGAGAATCTCAAGTCCTGAGATTGAGGATCCTGCCCACAAGGCTTACAGTCTACGAGGGCTCGTAATTCCTGATTGAAAAAAGATGCAGATGGTCTATGCCAGTTACCAGAATGTCTTGTGCCCGGCTTGGTGCCAATGATAACTTCTCATTCCCCCCCCCATTGTCTGGCTCAGGGAAATTCCCATGTGCCTTAGCTTATTGTTTGCAGGTATCTGCTCTCTTCTCTGCCATGTAGAAATAGCTGACCGGAGTGATTTACTGACGTGTGCTTTAGATTTACTGGCAAGTTATTAAGGTCAATTTCTTGGATTAACAAAACAGAAAAGCCCCCTCCTCTTCTCCCCTTCACTCTCTGCTCCCCCCTGCCCCTTTTCCCCTTTTACCTACCATGCCTCGCGCATTCCCCACACACCTGCCCTTTGCTCTCTCATGTCCTCCCTGCGCCAACCACGTCCCCCCGGTTCTCTTCTATCTATGCCCACCATGTCCGCCTATTCCTTTGCCCTCTCTTCTCTCCCCTCTTTCCTCTACTACCTCCTCTCTCTCTGTAGTAGTTTCAGCACCAGGACGTCACTGTTCCGTCCCTCCTCTCCCAGCTTCTCATCATGTCTGTGGTTTCTCTCACTGTTTTGCAATCTACTCAGAAAAGCGTGGGCGTCCCCCCAATATAGGCATGCCCACTACAATCCGCTGAGCCGCCTGCAAAATACAGAATAAGTCAGGAGGGATTGTGTAAGACTGTGTGCCCTGAGCGGGCGATTCATGGAGGAGGGGGCATCACCCCGGGACTGCTGGGGTATCTATAGGGAGGGGGGGAGGGCGATCATGTGACTGCAAATTATCAGCTGCTCCTAATGGGATAGTCTGCAGTCCGAGCTGACCTGGTGGGCCGGTGGGCTGCACTCACCTCACACTTATTATAAAGCCTTTCAGACACTTTACACGGAGCGATTATCGTTCAAATTTACACGATAACGATGGCATTTGAGCAATAATTGGCTCATGTAAACACAGCGAGCGGTCAAGCGTCGAGTGAGAAATTGTTCTTTGTGATCTTTCAACATGTTCAACATATATTTAAATTCCGCGCTGCGGAATCTGTTGGTGCTATACAAATTAATATTATTATTATTATTTTCTGAAATCGTTGTTGGTCGTTCACTGAAATTTCACAGATCGCTTCAGGTAAACAGTCTTTCAGCGATTCACCCGATGTGTGAGATCGCGAGATCGCAATATCGCAACTATCGCAATACGCAATTTTTTTTTTTCCAAATGATTTATCGTTCTGTCTAAATGCTGATCGTTATAATAAAACATTGTTACTTCCAAATCGTTAAAAGTTCTATTGGGCGAATTATCGCTCTGTGTAAAGGGAACATTAGAGACCTTGTTATCTGCCAGGTGTGATGGGGGTGAGGCCTGAGACGAGACGCTGCACCCCAAAATCTGCATCAGAAGACTGTCTACCGCTCTATTCCTCATCATTCTTACTAGCAGAGATTGGAAACTGAATCTGAACACCATTCCATCCTGTCTTGCCCCACACCTGTCCTAGACCTAGTCCTGTCTGGTCCTGTCCTGCCCTGCTTCGGTCCTGTCCTTAGTCCTGTTCTGCTCCGGTCATTTCCTTCTCCGCTCCTGTCCTTAGTCCTCTCATTAGTCCTGTCCTACTCCCGTTCTGACCTGCTCCGGTCCTGTCCCTAGTCCTGTCCCTAGTCCTGTCCCTAGTCCTGTCCCTAGTCCTGTCCCAAGTCCTGTCCCAAGTCCTGTCCTTAGTCCTCTCCTGCTCCGGTCCTGTCCTGTCCTTAGTCCTGTCCCGCTCCTGTCCTGCTCCGGTCCTGTCCTGCTCCGGTCCTGTCCTTAGTCCTTTCCTGCTCATGTCCTTAGACCTGTCCTGTCCTGCTCATGTCCTTAGACCTGTCCTGTCCTGCTCCGGTCCTGTCCTTAGTCCTTTCCTGCTCATGTCCTTAGACCTGTCCTGTCCTGCTCCGGTCCTGTCCTTAGTCCTTTCCTGCTCATGTCCTTAGACCTGTCCTGTCCTTAGTCCTGTCCTGCTCCGGTCCTGTCCTTAGTCCTGTCCTGCTCCGGTCCTGTCCTTAGTCCTGTCCTGCTCCGGTCCTGTCCTTAGTCCTGTACTGCTCCGGTCCTGTCCTTAGTCCTGTCCTGCTCCGGTCCTGTCCTTAGTCCTGTCCTGCTCCGGTCCTGTCCTTAGTCCTGTCCTGCTCCGGTCCTGTCCTGCTCCGGTCCTGTCCTTAGTCCTGCACACAGAGCTGCTGCAGATGTCATGAGACCCTTCTGATAGATTGTAACAAGCCCTGCAGCTGTGTGACTGGGACAGGGTTTTAGGTGGTCGCCATTCACTGACAGTTTCTGTAGATCCAAGTCTATTGCCAAGTGCCCCTATATAATGCTGTATCATGTATACCTAGATCATGTGAGTGCTGGGGGTGAGGTAGCAGTCCACCCTCCCCCCCTCACCTTTTGTTGTCAGTGAAGGAAATGTCCTGGATATCCATAGACTTATAGAGCGCTTACAGCTGTATCAGTCTGGAGCAGCCATTTCCATCCTGCCCTGACGGACGCTCTATGATGGGAGTTGTAGTTCTGCACAGGTTGGGGGGTCTATATCTATGCAGCTGCAGTACCAGGCCCAGCCTGTGATAAGGGGGGCGCTGTGTTATCTATGCAGCTGCAGTACCAGGCCCAGCCTGTGATAAGTGTGGGGGGGGGGGGCGCTGTGTTAGCTATGCAGCTGCAGTACTAGGCCCAGCCTGGATAAGGGGGCGCTGTGTTAGCTATGCAGCTGCAGTACCAGGCCCAGCCTGTGATAAGAGGGGGGGGGGTCCGCTGTGTTAGCAATGCAGCTGCAGTACTAGGCCCAGCCTGGATAAGGGGGCGCTGTGTTAGCTATGCAGCTGCAGTACCAGGCCCAGCCTGTGATAAGGGGGGTGCTGTGTTATCTATGCAGCTGCAGTACCAGGCCCAGCCTGTGATAAGTGGGGGGGGGGGGGGGCGCTGTGTTAGCTATGCAGCTGCAGTACCAGGCCCAGCCTGGATAAGGGGGCGCTGTGTTAGCTATGCAGCTGCAGTACTAGGCCCAGCCTGGATAAGGGGGCGCTGTGTTAGCTATGCAGCTGCAGTACCAGGCCCAGCCTGTGATAAGTGTGGGGGGGGGGGGCGCTGTGTTAGCTATGCAGCTGCAGTACTAGGCCCAGCCTGGATAAGGGGGCGCTGTGTTAGCTATGCAGCTGCAGTACCAGGCCCAGCCTGTGATAAGTGGGGGGGGGGGGGGGGGGGGGGGCGCTGTGTTAGCTATGCAGCTGCAGTACTAGGCCCAGCCTGGATAAGGGGGCGCTGTGTTAGCTATGCAGCTGCAGTACCAGGCCCAGCCTGTGATAAGGGGGGTGCTGTGTTATCTATGCAGCTGCAGTACCAGGCCCAGCCTGTGATAAGGGGGGCGCTGTGTTAGCTATGCAGCTGCAGTACCAGGCCCAGCCTGGATAAGGGGGCGCTGTGTTAGCTATGCAGCTGCAGTACCAGGCCCAGCCTGTGATAAGTGGGGGGGGGGGGGGGCGCTGTGTTAGCTATGCAGCTGCAGTACCAGGCCCAGCCTGTGATAGGGGGGGCGCTGTGTTATCTATGCAGCTGCAGTACCAGGCCCAGCCTGTGATAAGGGGGGTGCTGTGTTATCTATGCAGCTGCAGTACCAGGCCCAGCCTGTGATAAGTGGGGGGGGGCGCTGTGTTAGCTATGCAGCTGCAGTACCAGGCCCAGTCTGTGATAAGTGGGGGGGGGGGGGGCGCTGTGTTAGCTATGCAGCTGCAGTACCAGGCCCAGCCTGTGATAAGGGAGGTGCTGTGTTATCTATGCAGCTGCAGTACCAGGCCCAGCCTGTGATAAGAGGGGCGCTGTGTTAGTTATCTATGCAGTGATCTTTATTCCAGCACCTGAGGAGTTAAAAGCTGGATACATTCTGCTCCCATGAGTCATCACTTCCTGCTCTTCCCGCTTTGGAGTGATGTCACAGCCTTGGCAGCCTGTGATTGGCTGTGGCCTCAGCCCCGGTGTTTACGTCCTGCTGCTGGTTGTGCTGTGTCACACTTTGCCACTGATGACCCCACAACCACATGACGGTCAGTTCTGGGAAGACCGGGGGCAGATTCCCTGAAAGGCCGGCGTGTTCAGTAAACCGTCCGGGCCAAACCCCTTCCCAAATATCCCACCGTGTGGATGAGGTTACCGCTCCCTGATCCCTGATCCCAGCCATGGTCTAGAGCTGCTACAATGCATCAGTGATGTTATATATGTATATTATATCTGCTACAATGTATCCCTGATCCCAGCCGTGGTCTAGTGCCGCTAGATATCTATATTATATATCCGCTACAATGTATCCCTGATCCCAGCCGTGGTCTAGTGCCGCTACATATCTATATTATATATCCGCTACAATGTATCCCTGATCCCAGCCGTGGTCTAGTGCCGCTACATATCTATATTATATATCCGCTACAATGTATTCCTGATCCCAGCCGTGGTCTAGTGCCGCTACATATCTATATTATATATCCGCTACAATGTATCCCTGATCCCAGCCGTGGTCTAGTGCCGCTAGATATCTATATTATATATCCGCTACAATGTATTCCTGATCCCAGCCGTGGTCTAGTGCCGCTACAACGTATCAGTGATGTTATATATGTATATTATATATCCGCTACAATGTATTCCTGATTCCAGCCATGGTCTAGAGCTGCTACAATGCATCAGTGATGTTATATATGTATGTTACGGTATATCCGCTACAATGTATCAGTGATGTTATATATCCGCTACAGTGTATCCCTGATCCCAGCCATGGTCTAGAGCCGCTACAATCAGGGATGATATATACTCTATCCTGTGCTGATATCTGCTACAATGTATCGGTTGTGATCAGGGATTTGTGTAGCATCAGCTGTGATCTCTTGGTATTACTATAATACAGGCGGCCTCAATGTTATCCCAATCACTGTGCTCTCCTGCTGCCAGCACATGATCAGCTGATCGCCGGAGCCCAGGACTCCATTCTGTAACACACATGACTTGTAGTTACATGCTGTCTCAGCCCTGCAGGGGGCGCTCTCCAGAAGCTGATGCCCCCACATCAATCACTATATGGGCAATGGTTGCCAGGGCACAGACTGCAGTAACCTGAGCCTGGAACAGCGTGTGCTGATCCTTTATACATGTGATGCAGCATCTGTCTGTATAGCCCTATGGTACAATAACCTGTCGGGGGTCTTATGCTGAGGCTATAGGACCCCCACCCATCACAATGCCTCAGACTCTCTCACATGGTAAACACTAGTTTACAGGTTTGGGTTGGCAGTAATAAAGCTCTGCAGGTGGCTCAGGTATCGCGGTCTCTCTGCAAGTGGCTCAGGTATCGCGGTCTTGGTGCAGGCGGCTCGGGTATTGCGGTCTCGCTGCAGACGGCTCAGGTATTGCAGTCTCGCTGCAGGCGGCTCACGTATTGTGGTCTCGCTGCAGCCTGCTCAGGTATCGCGGTCTCGCTGCAGGTGGCTCAGGTATCGCGGTCTCGCTGCAGACGGCTCAGGTATTGCAGTCTCGCTGCAAGCGGCTCAGGTATCGCGGTCTCGCTGCAGGGGTCAGGTTCTTAGAAAGACACAACACGATTCATAGTATCCAGCTGGGAAAATGTCAACTGGTTCACTTCTCATTCTGTCCCCAGGTCCGCACCCCAAAAACTGGAAATGAAAACTGCACATTTAAGGTATTGCAGTCTCGCTGCAGGCGGCTCACATATTGTGGTCTCGCTGCAGGCTGCTCAGGTATCGCGGTCTCGCTGCAAGCGGCTCAGGTATCGCGGTCTCGCTGCAGGTGGCTCAGGTATTGCAGTCTCGCTGCAGGGGTCAGGTTCTTAGAAAGACACAACACGATTCATAGTATCCAGCTGGGAAAATGTCAACTGGTTCACTTCTCATTCTGTCCCCAGGTCCGCACCCCAAAAACTGGAAATGAAAACTGCACATTTAAGTATGTGGTCAGCGGCCCTCAGAGCAGCGCTCCTTAGTTTAATTTCTTATAGTATGTAGAGAGCGGAGGCTTTATATTAATATATATATATATATATATATATATATATATATATATATATATATAATTGTGTGTGTGTGTGTGTGTACAGGCCTCTGTATGTTACATGTATGTGTGCGCAGCCTCTGTTACATGTATGTGTAAATGCGACCTCTGTATGTTAAATGTATGTTTGTATGGGTCCTCTCTGTATGTTACATGTATGTGTGTATGGGACCTCTCTGTATGTTACTTGTATGTATGTATGTATGTATGTGTATGTACAGCCTCTCAGTATTGCTGTTTCTTAAAGCCACCTGCAGAAGTGTGATTACAGCTCTGGATGGTTACTGTCCTAAGCTATAAAAACTCATTCTTGTTTTTGACTCTAGGGTGTATCTAACTCCTGTGATTAGATACACTCTAGGGCCTCTCTGTCCCTTCTCTCTGGGTCTCCTTGTGATTTCACACATTTTTGTTGGTTTACACATTGTTGCACCTCCTCTGGTGTGTTGCTCGGCTCTTGCATCATGTCCCTGCCGCCTCCTCATGACATCACGCTTCCACATGACGGCCTCTGGGGGGAGGAGGGGATTAGAGGAGACAGCACATAGTGGCAGACCTGCAGAACGCTGACATTTATATATCGTGGCCATTCAGGGGGCTGGAGAAGCTGGGTCTAGGTGATGACCCCCATAGCGTCAGCAGAGCTAGTCACCCAACTATCCCAGAAGTAAATGTAACTATATATATTATAAAGTGTAAACAGCGCTCTATAGCTGGAGAGACTACTCTCCTCATCATCCTCTCATCACCTCTGCTTCTCTTGGTTTCAGGCAATTACGCTGTCAGCTTGTGTTCACACCACATCAACGTTCTTCTCAGGTAGAAATGCAATAAACTGACCGGCTTGTGGCGGCCGTGTTCCTGTTATCCCTGTACTATGACCTCCATGGAAATGTTAGTGCCGATATGTGATAAGGTGTAGGGGTCACTGACCTCATGTTATCTGATGGGGGGGGGGTCTGGAGGAGGGAACACTAGAGGAGGAGGTCAGAGAGGTCACTGGAGGAGGTCAGAGGGGTCTGGAAGAGGGGACACTGGTGGAGGAGGCCAGAGGGGTCTGGAAGAGGGGGAGGTCAGAGGGGTCTGGAGGAGGGGGTCAGAGGGGTCTGGAGGAGGGGGTCAGAGGGGTCTGGAGGAGGGGACACTGGTGGAGGAGTTCAGAGGGGTCTGGAAGAGGGGACACTGGAGAAGGACAGAGGGTTCTGGAGGAGGGGGAGGTCAGAGGGGTCTGGAAGAGGGGACACTGGTGGAGGAGGTCAGAGGGGTCTGGAAGAGGGGGAGGTCAGAGGGGTCTGGAGGAGGAGGTCAGAGGGGTCTGGAGGAGGGGGTCAGAGAGGTCTGAAGGAGGGGACACTGGTGGAGGAGGTCAGAGGGGTTTGGAAGAGGGGACACTGGTGGAAGAGGGGACACTGGTGGAGGAGGTCAGAGGGGTCTGGAAGAGGGGACACTGGAGAAGGACAGAGGGTTCTGGAGGAGGGGGAGGTCAGAGGGGTCTGGAAGAGGGGACACTGGTGGAGGAGGTCAGAGGGGTCTGGAAGAGGGGACACTGGTGGAGAAGGTCAGAGGGGTCTGGAAGAGGGGACACTGGTGGAGGAGGTCAGAGGGGTCTGGAGGAGGAGGAGGTCAGAGGGGTCTGGAAGAGGGGACACTGGTGGAGGAGGTCAGAGGGGTCTGGAAGAGGGGACACTGGTGGAGGAGGTCAGAGGGGTCTGGAAGAGGGGACACTGGTGGAAGAGGGGACACTGGTGGAGGAGGTCAGAGGGGTCTGGAAGAGGGGGAGGTCAGAGGGGTCTGGAAGAGGGGACACTGGTGGAGGAGGTCAGAGGGGTCTGGAGGAGGAGGAGGTCAGAGGGGTCTGGAAGAGGGGACACTGGTGGAGGAGGTCAGAGGGGTCTGGAAGAGGGGACACTGGTGGAGGAGGTCAGAGGGGTCTGGAAGAGGGGACACTGGTGGAAGGGGGGACACTGGTGGAGGAGGTCAGAGGGGTCTGGAAGAGGGGGAGGTCAGAGGGGTCTGGAAGAGGGGACACTGGTGGAGGAGGTCAGAGGGGTCTGGAAGAGGGGGAGGTCAGAGGGGTCTGGAGGAGGAGGAGGAAGTCAGAGGGGTCTGGAAGAGGGGACACTGGAGCAGGAGGTCAGAGGGGTCTGGATGAGAGGACACTGGAGCAGGAGGTCATAGGGGTCTGGATGAGAGGACACTAGAGCAGGAGGTTAGAGGGGTCTGGAGGAGAACATTGGAGGAAGAAAGAGTGGTCTACGGAGATCAGAGGGGTCTGGAGGAGGGGACACTGGTGGAGGAGGTCAGAGGGGTCTGGAAGAGAGGACACTGGTGGAGGGGGAGGACAGCGGAGCCTGGCAGTGACTTATTTGCTTCTCCCTGTTCAGGAGACATGCACACTTGACTACGTGAAGCCTGATGTTTGTGAAGGCTTGGGAGGAATGGTTCCGGGGTAGAGTTGAGCATGCTGGAATTGCGCCCATCTCTGCTCCTGAGGAATATGGCCGCCTTTTTTGCAGTGTTCTCTACAGACAATGTAGACAAATGATAACAATACTAATTGCTGGAGTCCTTGCAGATAAGGGTTCGGTCTCCCTACAGCGCCTCCATAGGCAAAATAAAGCATTACACAAATTAGCTGTCCATAACATGTATGCAAACACTGAGCCGTTCTTCATAGTGGTCCTGTTCATAGTGGTCCTGTGGAGGACTGAAAGGTGTAATTGTGAGTGAGGTATGACACGTGAAGACCGGACACCAAGGTCCTGTGGTATAACAGTGACTGTGGACATTGCTGTCTGGTTCTGTGAGGTCATCAGACAATGCTGATAGTTTTTGTTCTGACTTTTATTGTATCGTGTCACTATGACGGTGGGGCCGTCTGCTCACCAGCGAGTGAGGAGAAGATCTCCAGGATTTCCAGACCACAGAGGAGTCTGCGGGGAATCACTGGCCAGGAGGAAGGGGAAGCTCTGCAGAGAAAGTTCAGGGTAAGTTTTATTGCACTATTTTTGGCCGTCTTGGTTCCTTATTAGAGATTGTCAGTGAGAAGATTTTACCTGCAGGGTCCCAGGAAGACTCAAGATATGCAAAAACTAACAAGATAGTTACGGTATAAGCCACCACCAACATAAGGAGCTCCAGAAACATCACAGTCCCAGGATGAGCCACCACAACACAAAGTGCTCCAGAAAAATGATAGTCCCGGTATGAGCAAACACCAAGTGCTCCACAAATATGATAGTCCCGGTATGAGCCACCACAACACCAATTGCTCCAGAAACACGATTGTCACGGAATGAGTCACCAAAACACAAAGAGCTCCAGAAACATGATAGTCCTGGTATGAGGCTCCATAACATCAGCTGCTCCAGAAACATTATTGTTAAGGTGTGAGCCATCACAACATGAAGGGCTCAGAAACATGGTAGTGATGGTATGAGCTACCACCAACAGCAAGAGCGCCAGCAACATTATAGTTACTGTATGAACCAACAGCAAGAGCGCCAGCAACATTATAGTTACAGTAGAAGCCATCACAACACGAAGGGCTCAGAAACATGGTAGTCACAGTATGAGCACCACCATCAGCATGAGCCTTAGGGCCCTATTACACCAACAGATTACCTGACAATTTTTTTTAGGCCGGAATGGACTATAAACAGAGAACAGGTAATAAAGGAAAGACAGAGATTTCACCTCTTTTCAGTGAAAATCTTTTACTTTCAAATCAACTGATTTCAGAAACCCATAGATTTGTAATTAACTTCTATTTAAAAATTTCCAGTCTACCAGCATTTATCAGCTGCTGTATGTCCTGCAGGAAGTGGTATAGTTTCTCCAGTCTGACACAGCACTCTCTGCTGCCACCTCTGTCCATGTCAGGAACTGTCCAGAGCAGCAGCAAATCCCCATAGAAAACCTCTCCCGCTCTGGACAGTTTCTGACATGGACAAAGGTGGCAGAAGAGAACACTGTGTCAGACTGGAGAGACTACACCACTTCCTGCAGGACATACAGCAGCTGATAGGTACTGTAAGACCTGAGATTCCTTAAATAGGAGTAAATTAAAAATCTATATAACGTTAATTTTAAATAAGATTATCACAAGAGTACCCCTTTAAGGAATGCTGGGTGGTGGAGTTTCTGTCAGAAAGTATCCGGCTTCTCCTACAGATGTAATAGCGATGTGTACAGAAGGAGATGGTCCGTCCTGGTATGACCAGTGGATGGGGAGATTGTATTGTTCGTCCTGATGTATCCCATCTCTGGGATATTTAAAACTATTATTTACTCCTTATACAGATTGTGGATACGGCTGTGATACCCACCGGGCTGGATGTATCTCATCTCTGGACATATTATTACATAATGATAATATTCGCTCCTGACGTCACAGCTGCAGATTATTCTCATCAGTGTGCGGCCGTCACCAGATCGCCAGTTCTGTCTGACACAGGGAGATTAGCCTGGATTTGCCTGCAGGAGGATGCAATGTGACTGGCTGATTTTTTTCCCCTAAATTTGATGGATTAAGCTGCAGTACCCCTCACAATCCACAGGGGGGGGGGCTGTTTCTGGAAGATAGCAGCCATGTGTTTCTGGTCTCTGTGAGGGGCAACCTGCGGCCCTCCAGCTGTTGCAAGACTACCATTCCCATTGTGCCTGGACAGCCAAGGGCTGGTGTGCAACTACAAGTCCCAGCAGATGGTGAGGAGGGAGGGTGCAGTGTTCACACACGGCTCTGCTATGCTGAGTCACAGCCCGGCACCGTCTTACTGACACACATAATTGCAGTGACAGTAAATGTTTGGAGCGGCTCCTCATCACGTGATGTCGCTTACAAGAAGCCCGGCCCTGGGAATTCCCCTGAAAAAGCCATGGCCGCCTCTTCCTGCTGTGCCTGACAATGGCTTCCCTCATAGACCCGGACTACTACTCCCTCCCTCATATACCCAGTGTACTACTTCCCCCTCCATAGACCTGGTTTACTCATCCCTCCCTTATAGACCTGGAATACTCGCCCCCCCCCCCCCCATAGACCTGGATGACTCCCCCCATCCCTTTCTCATACTACTTCCCCCTCATAGACCCGGTTTACTCTTCTCTCCCCCGCCACGTTCTATGTGGCGGCTTTCCCGGCAGTGCAGGGGTTATGGCAGCTGGTGGCTGTTGTGGTTCCCGTTCTTCCCCTTCTCCCTCGGCCATCTGGCAGATCTGATGTTGCGCAATGTTCATATGGACGGACCTGTGACAGGAAGCGGCAATGTGACTGAGGAGTCTCCGGTCATGTGCAGAATGGCGCAGCAGCGTCATGGCGGTCAGGTGTATGTGAGGGTTACACTGTGTGCGCCCAGATAGTCCACATGATAGGAGTTGTAGTTTTGCAACAGCTGGAGAGTCACAAGGAACACTGCCTGATCTTTTCTCCTCCAGGATCTGGGTGTCTGGGCATGATGGGAGTTATAGCCCTACAGCAGGTTGTACAGCACCAGCTCACCCTATCATTCCTGACAATCCAGCAGCATAGGACCTGGCTCTCAGGACATGAGCTGTGGAAGAACTACAAGTCCCAGTCCCAAGAGCCTTGGGCTGGAGATGGCTGACTTGTCTGTCTGTCCGTCCTGAGGACCCCAGTAGTATAGGGTCCGGTGTGGGGGATGTGAGGAGTTTATGGGGCTGCATGGTTCTCAGGTCTCCTCCGCGCTCTCCTGACCCTACACACGTCCAATCACTTCAGATCTGGTGGAATTTTCTCCAGATCGCAGTTTCGGGACCTCAGACACATTGGGAGATTTTCCTGCATGAACGGAATGTTCCAGGTCCAAAGAGAATGCGGCAGCCTGTAACGTGATCATTCAGTGTTTAGAGCGGCCCATACCCGGGACTTGTGGATGGAGCAGATACCTTATGTGCGTTCATAGTAAGAAACGTGATCTCTGTCGGCCATGACGTCATGGAGGAAGCGATTCGCTCATCTGCGACAATGTCTCTATAGGCCGTGTGACTACAGACTGGGTGGGGAAGACTGTGCTGTGTATTGCGGCAATTGACCTATCTACATAATATATCACCTAGAGAAACCTCATGCTTCCTGCTCAGCTCTGATTCTATCTCCAATGCTGCCAGAACGAGCGGAAAAAAGAATCTTTATCACGTATGTCGCCCCTCGCCCCACCTCTCCAGCCCTGACCTCATAGCGGTATCAGGTGTGGATCTCAAAGACGTCTTGGTGCATCACAGTCCTGCAGATAAGATCGCTAACACGGTCACCAAAGACTATGTTCACCTGAGCGTAGATCCCCCCCCAGGGAACCAACCACAAATGATGATTTCTACAGGATCCTGATAATCTGACATCTACAGGTAGGGACTACGGGCTCAAAAAGTATTACATCACTGACACCAAAGACGATATCCACCAGAATGTACCGTCTACAGAGAGGCACTACAGGCTCACAAGTGTTAATACATCACCGATACAATCACTGACACAGTCACGAAAGATGATATCCACCAAAACATACAGCAGTGAATTAGTGGTGTCCCACTGTGGGTGTTGCTATTCTTTACACTCCTCGTAAAAGTTTTTACTTGTTTGTGATTTCACTATAGCTGTTGTATTACTGAAGATGACCACTAGATGTCGCTATAGTGTGTCACTAAGGTCTAGAAGTAATGTAAAGTCTATGAACTCCATTGTGCAGCGTGGGTTTACTTAGGAAATCCTAACCATTACGTTCATCCCAGGTATCAGGGTCTAAGGCCTGTGTCACCCATTGGTACGGTTCTGCCAAAGCTAGTGGGCAGAAGGCGTTGTGAAGACTATAGACATGGTCAAAACACAGTCACAGGTTGTTTCTTCTTCTTCTACAAGTATTCTTCTCTACACTCCAACCTCCTGGCAGAGCACTTTACTAATTGGGTTGAGACTCTCACGGCACCCTCCTCTCTACTACGCGACCTCTGTACAACCTTATCCACTCTACTACATCCTACTCAGCACTTATCACACAGATCTGGTGGTTCTATGTTTGTGTATTTATTGAAATTGTATCAGTACCTGAAGATCCATTGTATTACCTGCTGCACATTACCAAGTAGTAACCAAGTCACCGTTATCAACTGAGTCTGTGATTATTCATCATAACCTGCACAGCACGTACACCGCAACCTTGGGACCTATGGGTGACGGGTTCTACCACTATTCGGAAGGGTTACTATACCGTTTGGACACCTGTGAAATAATCCCAAGGGACCCTGCAGCAACCCGACAGGGCACCGACCACAGGGGAGAAGGGCACTACGAGCTCACATGGGCAGACCTTTTCCTTTTTACACAGATTTTTTAGCACACATTTTTATTACTTACATTAGCCCCTTTGCCATGACAAGGGGACCCCATCAGATGGCACTGTATACTACAGAATTGCCTCTCATGGGCCTAGACCTCCAAAATGAACTCCATCAGGGACCCAGATACAGTCTTCCCTCACTGTTGCCTAGAGGATCTCTCTTACATTGGCTTCTTATGGAACACCTCTTTTCTCTTTGCTTGGACACTCCTGGAGGGTCTCCCCCCTCTTTGCTTGGACACTCCTGGAGGGTCTCCCCCTCTTTGCTTGGACACTCCTGGAGGGTCTCCTCCTCTTTGCTTGGACACTCCTGGAGGGTCTCCCCCTCTTTGCTTGGACACTCCTGGAGGGTCTCCCCCTCTTTGCTTGGACACTCCTGGAGGGTCTCCTCCTCTTTGCTTGGACACTCTGGGAGGGTCTTCCCCTCTTTGCTTGGACACTCCTGGAGGGTCTCCCCCTCTTTGCTTGGACACTCCTGGAGGGTCTCCCCCTCTTTGCTTGGACACTCCTGGAGGGTCTCCTCCTCTTTGCTTGGACACTCTGGGAGGGTCTTCCCCTCTTTGCTTGGACACTCCTGGAGGGTCTCCCCCTCTTTGCTTGGACACTCCTGGAGGGTCTCCTCCTCTTTGCTTGGCCCCTCTTGGAGAATCTCTCCTCTTAGCTTGGTCTCTTGGAGGATCCCCCCTGTTTGCTTAGACTCTCCTGCAGGATCTCCCCTTCTTTGCTTGTCCTCTTATGGAGGACCTCTCCTTTTCTTGCCTTCTCCTGGATGGTATCTCCCGCTTAGTTACCCCTGCAAGATCTCCTCCTTCTTTGTTTGTGTCTCCTGTAGAATCTCTCCCTCTTTCCTTGACTTCTCCTGGAGGATGCGTTCTTCTTTCTTTGCTTGGCCTCTTCTGTAGGATCTCTCCTTATTCTTTGCTTGGCTTTTTCTGGAGTATCTCTCCTTATTCTTTGCTTGGCTTTTTCTGGAGTATCTCTCCTTATTCTTTGCTTGGCTTTTTCTGGAGTATCTCTCCTTATTCTTTGCTTGGCTTCTCTAGGAGGATCTCTCCTTCTTTGCTTTGTTACCCCTGCAGGAGCTCTTTCTTCATTTTCTTCTCCTAAAGGATGTCTCCTTCTTTGCTTGGACTCTCCTGTAGGATCTCCCCCTCCTTGCCTGGATTCTTCTGGAGGATCTCTTCTTCTTTGGCCTTTTCTGTAGGATCTCTCCCTCTTTGCTTGGCTTCTCCTGGAGGATCTCTCAGTCAGTGCTTGTTCCCTGTCAGTAATGTGGATGATGCCCTTCAGGTTCCCACTCAGTCCACAGCTGAGGCTCCAGCACTGTGCACACTGGACAGCTCCTAGACCAAGGAGTCCGGAGACATGTGAGGCGTAGTATTCACTGACCAAGCTGCAACTTATCACACTCCTCCTGCCTGTGCCGCCCAATATAGAGGATCACGCCGGGCACTGCACCTCTGCTGAACAGGAAAACATAGGAGTTTTATTAAATGTTGGACAATGCAACCTGCTCCGCGAGCACAAGGAGAAACGCATCCGCGGCGTCATGTGCCATCCATAAGACTGTCACCGCCATATAGTCGCAGGATGTCAGGAGCATAAACAAGGCTAGGGGAAGAGTGACCATGTACAGCACATAGGAGTATAGTCAAAGATTACCCCCTATTATATACAGAGAGAGAGAATGCTGCTATAACATGGGTATATACTGTGTATAATTAATTATATTTGTACAGCTGGTATAACCTGGGTATATACTTTGTATAATTATATATGTACAGCTGGTATAATCTGGGTATATACTGTATATAATTATATTTGTACAGCTGGTATAACCTGGAGATCTCCTGTATATAATTATATATGTACAGCTAATATAACCTAGAGATCTCCTGTATATAATTATATATGTACAGCTGGTATAACCTGGGGATCTCCTGTATATAACTATAAACAGAAGATCTCTAGGTTATACCAGCTGTACATATATATTATACAGGAGGTACCCAGTTTATACCAGCTGTACATATATAATTATATACAGGAGATCTCTAGGTTATACCAGCTGTACTGTACATATATAATTATATATGTACAGCTGGTATAACTTGGGTACCTCCTGTATAATATATATGTACAGCTGGTATAACCTGGGTATATACTGTATATAATTATATATATACAGCTGGTATAACCTGGGTGTGTGTGTGTATATGTAAAATATATATAGGTGCGGGGTCACCTCTCTGGCTGTGTGTTGTGTGCGGGGTCGCCCCTCTGGCTGTGTGTTGTGTGCAGGGTCGCCCCTCTGGCTGTGTGTTGTGTGCGGGGTCGCCCCTCTGGCTGTGTGTTGTGTGCGGGGTCGCCCCTCTGGCTGTGTGTTGTGTGCGGGGTCGCCCCTCTGGCTGTTTGTTGTGTGCGGGGTCGCCCCTCTGGCTGTTTGTTGTGTGCGGGGTCGCCCCTCTGGCTGTGTGTTGTGTGCGGGGTCGCCCCTCTGGCTGTGTGTTGTGTGCGGGGTCGCCCCTCTGGCTGTTTGTTGTGTGCGGGGTCGCCCCTCTGGCTGTGTGTTGTGTGCGGGGTCGCCCCTCTGGCTGTTTGTTGTGTGCGGGGTCGCCCCTCTGGCTGTTTGTTGTGTGCGGGGTCGCCCCTCTGGCTGTGTGTGACTCTGTAGTTTCTGTTTCTATCAGATGCTTTCTGGTGACTTCCCTGCATGACACACAGTCACATGTTCGGAGGCCATGTCTTGTCTTGCTCGGCTCCCTGTGTCTTCAGGATCTGTTTGCTGTGATGAGTCTGTGCCCAGAGGTGCTGGTCTAGTGCAGCCCACCCACCATATATAACACTGAGAGATGACTGGGCCCCTCAGCCCTGGGGTCACATGTCTCCCTGCACCCCTATAGCTGTGCTTGTGACGTCTCATACCATAGGGAAGGTCTGTGGTGTTACAAGAGCACTTATACAGAAGAGCCAGAGGGGGCGCTGTTCCACCTGTCACTTTCCTGCCTGTGCTGCCTCCCATTCTGTTCATCTATTCATCATTTACACAGATTCGACCTTTTCAGCACCATCTGATGTGGTAAAAGTCAATTATATAACGCGCGTTGCATCATGGTAACTAACAGGTTAAATGACTTCTGTATAGCAGCGTTCGTTATTGTGTCTTTCCAACTGTTGAGAATCTACAGCTCCCATCATGCCCTAACAACAAAAGGGAGCTTACTGCTAGTCCCCCCTGTGCCGTAAAGCGAGCTGGTGACGAATCCCAGCAGTGCTATAAAGCGAGCTGGTGATGAATCCCAGCAGTGCCATAAAGCGAGCTGGTGAAGAATTTCAGCAGTGCCATAAAGCGAGCTGGTGAAGAATCCCAGCAGTGCTATAAAGCGAGCTGGTGACGAATCCCAGCAGTGCTGTAAAGCGAGCTGGTGACGAATCTCAGCAGTGCCGTAAACCGAGCTGGTGACACATCCCGGGAGTGTCCCTTTATTATATTCAGGATAGAGATGATGGGAGTGATATACCCTGTGTGACCTGAGCTCAGGTTCTTTGCTGCCTTTCTCTCAGACTCCAGAACATACAGCCCCCCACCTCATAGAGGAATGGGGGTTAATAAAGGAATCGGCTGATCCTTCATGGTGCTGCGCGGAGATCACTCGGGACCGATCTGTTTACACTCAGGACATCTCAGCAGGGGGAGAATACAGGACACGGAACGAGGAACATCCGGCCGATGGGATGTCTGAAGAGTAGCGGCTTGGATACAACAACTTGGCAGTATGGCAAAGTCTTAGATACAGCAGTTCAGCAGAAGATAGATTCTTAGATACAGCAGTTTATCATATAGACTCTTGGATACAGCAGTTTGGCAGCACAGTCCAGGCTTAGATACAGCCGTTTGGTAGTACAGTCCAGGCTTAGATACAGAAGTTCAGCATACAGACTCTTGGATACAGCGGTTTGGTAGTACAGTTCAGGCTTGGATACAGCGGTTCAGCAGCAGGGTGTGCAGAGTGTATCGCGGACATGTATGATTACATGTATGAGTCACCGTGCTTCATCTTCAGCCTCATTGTTACCTTGTGACTGCGGATCTCACTTTCGGCCTCCGATTACCTGGAGGAGGAGGAGGAGGAGGATTCGCCTTTATTAGGCCTCTAAAAACCACCTAAACAATGCTAATAATTTCCTGGTTGCCAGATATAGAACATAAAGGCGCGCCTGTTTATTGTATCCGAGACCTGATACCTGCTGGAAAACTTCTGAGGGCGGAGACGTCGCACCTGGGTGGGGGGGAGCACAATGATGGGGGTTATTGTTCAATACTACGAGGGTCCCGGACTCTAGGGGGCTCTGTACTAATGGTCTGGCTGTCAGTGTGCCCCCTGGGTTTACACTATTGGCCCTGAATATACCGTATACTGAGAGGACTGAGCCCAGTAATGGGGGGCTGGGAGAGCATCGGGGGGCTTCCATGGCGATTCTCACTGATCATTTGCTTTCGCCCTATCCTCAGTGATCGTCAGCCCTAGTGCCCGCACAGACGGCGTTGTTTTGGCGTGGGTGTGTTGTCGTGGTTCACACAATCCCCTATTGTCTCCCGGATTGTGATGCTCCTGTATTCCCAGTAATAACAATGGGCGGCTTCATACAGCAGGATCGGGGCCTGGAGGAATCCTGGGAGGACCGGTACATGGGAGCCAAACCTCACACCTTACAGCTGTAGACGTCCTTCAGCCGTCCTCGTCTGTCAGATCCAGATCCAGACCTGGTGACTTCCGGGGGTCCTGATCTCTGGTTTTGGGGGTGCTCAGGTCTTTGCTGTATATACTCCTGTGTTCCAGTGGTGATGTCATTACTCTGATATATAGTTGTTCGCCACCCTGGGGAGCACTACACCCATCACCAGCCGCTCTATGCCAGTGTCACCGCCATAAACCGTGACTCATATGTACTAGAACATGACTAGGCACGGCCAAGACTCGCCCTGGCCCCCCCACGGTGGTCATTGAGGTTGCCCGGACCAGTTCTTCCATAACGCCAGGCAGGAGCTTATCTGTATGTGTATGAATGAAATCACTGGAGACTCTTACTCATCATCATCACACAAGACGAATACTCATCCCGTAACCATCTGCCTCAGATAACGCTGTCTATTCCGTATTACCCTCATATCCTGATCTCCAGCAACCCCCCCACAGCCGCCATTACACTGCCCCCCATGTGTCCATACAGTCGGATCAGACTGGGGCAATGGAAGGAGGCGCCGGTGTGATGGGTCACGTTACATCATGGGGACGTCCGGGCGCGTCACTTACCTGGGGGAGGGATGGAATCAGGATGCACTATGGGAAGACGACAAGATGGTGGGGCAGTGTGATGGGTCACGTTACATCATGGGGACGGACGGGCGCGTCACTTACCTGGGGGAGAGATGGAATCAGGATGCACTATGGGAAGACGACAAGATGGCGGAGCAGTGTGATGGGTCACGCTACATCATGAGGACGGCCGGGCGCGTCACTTACCTGGGGGAGAGATGGAATCGGGATGCACTATGGGAAGACGACAAGATGGCGGGGCAGTGTGATGGGTCACGTTACATCATGGGGACGGACGGGCGCGTCACTTACCTGGGGAGAGATGGAATCAGGATGCACTATGGGAAGACGACAAGATGGCGGAGCAGTGTGATGGGTCACGTTACATCATGGGGACGGACGGGCGCGTCACTTACCTGGGGGAGAGATGGAATCAGGATGCACTATGGGAAGACGACAAGATGGCGGGGCAGTGTGATGGGTCACGTTACATCATGGGGACGGCCGGACACATCACTTACCTGGGGGAGAGATGGAATCAGGATGCACTATGGGAAGACGACAAGATGGTGGGGCAGTGTGATGGGTCACGTTACATCATGAGGACGGCCGGGCACGTCACTTACCTGGGGGAGAGATGGAATCAGGATGCACTATGGGAAGAAGACAAGATGGTGGAGCAGTGTGATGGGCGATGTTCTGCTGAAGAACTTGTACGTGTTACTACATCAACCACTTAAAGCTGCAGAATGTGTCACTTGACCCGGGGTCCTGGAGCGTCCGCTGTGCCGCCAGCTGCTGCCTACAGACATTTTCCATCTTGGATCTTTGGGGTTGGATGAGGTTCAGTCTGCCCAGCGTCTCCCCGGATGCCAGGCTGGCATCACTCTCTATGGGAACAGTCAGCAGGAAGGTCATCCGGTTCTCCCGACCACCGGTCGCCTTACACTCTGCACTCCTGGGGGCTGATTCTTCCAGGAATATAGTGAATTTTTCTGTGTGTATTTCCAGTATTGTGAAATGACGGGACGTTGTGTGTGACGTCATATCGTCCACAAAGAAAGGAAAAATACTCTGGATCCACAAAGATTGGGAAATCGCCGCAGAGTTGGGAGTGACAGGGATGTTGTAATAGTCTGATTCATGGGCTGCAGACGCTGGGTGACAGATAGTAAACACCGAGCACATGCATCTCCCATAGAGACCAAGACAAGAGGTGAGCGGAGACCAGGCAGGGGAATATGGAGGGATTAACACGTGCACAGGAGCCGTCCCCCGGCCAGTGCTGACGCATATATACCGTAGAGCGGCCGGGGCTGATACATATACCATAGAGCAGCCGGGGCTGACGCATATATACTGCAGAGCAGCCGGGGCTGACGCATATATACCGTAGAGCGGCCGGGGCTGATACATATACCGTAGAGCGGCCGGGGCTGATACATATACCGTAGAGCAGCCGGGGTTGATACATATACCGTAGAGCGCCTGGGGCTGATACATATACCGTAGAGCGCCCGGGGCTGATACATATACCGTAGAGCGCCCGGGGCTGATACATATACCGTAGAGCGCCCGGGGCTGATACATATACCGTAGAGCGGCCGGGGCTGATACATATACCGTAGAGCGGCTGGGGCTGATACATATGATACATATACCGTAGAGCGGCCGGGGCTGATACATATGATACATATACCGTAGAGCGGCCGGGGCTGATACATATACCGTAGAGCGGCCGGGGCTGATACATATACCGTAGAGCGGCCGGGGCTGATACATATACCGTAGAGCGGCCGGGGCTGATACATATACCATAGAGCGGCCGGGGCTGATACATATGATACATATACCGTAGAGCGGTCGGGGCTGATATATACCATAGAGCGGCCGGGGCTGATACATATGATACATATACCGTAGAGCGGCCGGGGCTGATACATATACCGTAGAGCGGCCGGGGCTGATACATATACCGTAGAGCGGCCAGGGCTGATACATATACCATAGAGCGGCCGGGGCTGATACATATGATACATATACCGTAGAGCGGTCGGGGCTGATATATACCGTAGAGCGGCCGGGGCTGATAGACATACCGTAGAGCGGCCGGGTCTGATACACATACCGTAGAGCGGCCGTGGCTGATACATATACCGTAGAGCACCCGGGGCTGATACATATACCGTAGAGCGGCCGGGGCTGATACATATGATACATATACCGTAGAGCGGCCGGGGCTGATACATATACCGTAGAGCGGTCGGGGTTGATACATATACCGTAGAGCGGCCGGGGCTGATACATATACCATAGAGCGGCCAGGGCTGATACATATGATACATATACCGTAGAGCGGCCGGGGCTGATACATATACCGTAGAGCGGTCGGGGTTGATACATATACCGTAGAGCGGCCGGGGCTGATACATATGATACATATACCGTAGAGCGGCCGGGGCTGATACATATGATACATATACCGTAGAGCGGCCGGGGCTGATACATATACCGTAGAGCGGCCGGGGCTGATACATATACCATAGAGTGGCCGGGGCTGATACATATGATACATATACCGTAGAGCGGCCGGGGCTGATACATATACCGTAGAGCGGCCGGGGCTGATACATATGATACATATACCGTAGAGCGGCCGGGGCTGATACATATGATACATATACCGTAGAGCGGCCGGGGCTGATACATATTCCGTAGAGCGGCCGGGGCTGATACATATACCGTAGAGCGGTCGGGGCTGATACATATGATACATATACCGTAGAGCGGCCGGGGCTGATACATATACCGTAGAGCGGCCGGGGCTGATACATATACCGTACAGCGGCCGGGGCTGATACATATGATACATATACCGTAGAGCGGCCGGGGCTGATACATATACCGTAGAGCGGCCGGGGCTGATACATATACCATAGAGTGGCCGGGGCTGATACATATGATACATATACCGTAGAGCGGCCGGGGCTGATACATATGATACATATACCGTAGAGCGGCCGGGGCTGATACATATTCCGTAGAGCGGCCGGGGCTGATACATATACCGTAGAGCGGTCGGGGCTGATACATATGATACATATACCGTAGAGCGGCCGGGGCTGATACATATACCATAGAGTGGCGAGGGCTGATACATATGATACATATACCGTAGAGCGGCCGGGGCTGATACATATGATACATATACCGTAGAGCGGCCGGGGCTGATACATATACCGTAGAGCGGCCGGGGCTGATACATATACCGTAGAGCGGTCGGGGCTGATACATATGATACATATACCGTAGAGCGGCCGGGGCTGATACATATACCATAGAGTGGCGAGGGCTGATACATATGATACATATACCGTAGAGCGGCCGGGGCTGATACATATGATACATATACCGTAGAGCGGCCGGGGCTGATACATATGATACATATACCGTAGAGCGGCCGGGGCTGATACATATACCGTAGAGCGGTCGGGGCTGATACATATACTGTAGAGCGCCCGGGGCTGATACATATACCGTAGAGCGGCCGGGGCTGATACATATACCGTAGAGCGGCAGGGGCTGATACATATGATACATATACCGTAGAGCGGCCGGGGCTGATACATATACCGTAGAGCGGTCGGGGCTGATGTGATGCAATGGTAATTATTGCTTTCCTGAGTCTCTAAACAAGGGTGGGAGAGAGGGGAGAAGTTGTCTGATAATGAACAGATCTGCCCGGAGGAGGCGCGGAGCACATAGCTGTAATTACTCCATTATACAGTATAATTATCTCGGCTTCTTGGTAACGTTCGATCCCTTTTATGACCCTTCACATTACTGAATCTGATAATACCCGGGACTGAGGCCACAGTATATAGAAGCCCTGTCCAGCTGTGTCCCCGAGGACTGGCAGATCTCTGACCACCACATCCTGAGAGGAGTATGGGAGATCTGACAAGACGCAGGAGCTGCCATGGCCGCCATATTGGCTGTACAGGATATATTACCACACAGCATCCTAATACCGAGCAGCCAGGTATACAGGGCCCCATGGCATCCAAGCCAATAGCATTATACAGCAGCCAGGTCTAGTGCAGTGAAGGTCTATCTCTGCGGGGCGAGGGTAGAGTCCTCTCTCTGCATTCATCTCTATGATCATAGAGAGAACTGGGGGGTCATACAGATACAGCTGCACAGTCCTCTCCCCTCCCTGCATTCATCTCTATGATCAGAGAGAACTGTGGGGTCATACAAATACAGCTGCACAGGCCTCTCTATTCCCTCCCTGCACTCATCTCTATGATCATAGAGACAACTGTGGTCATACAGCTGCACAGTCCTCTCTATCCCCTCCCTGCACTCATCTCTATGATCATAGAGAGAACTGTGGGGTCATACAAATACAGCTGCACAGTCCTCTCTATCCCCTCCCTGCACTCAGCTGTATGATCATAGAGAGAACTGTGGGGTCATACAGATACATATGCACAGTCCTCTCTATCCCCTCCCTGCACTCATCTCTATGATCATTGAATTGTGTGGTCCTACAGTTACAGCTGCACATTCCCATGATCATAGAGATGAGTGCAGGGAGGGGATAGAGAGGTCTGTGCAGCTGTAACTGTACTGTGTGTGTGTGTATATATATATATATATATATATATATATATATATATATATATATATATATATATATATAATCTCGGTTATATCATCTGCCACCACAGGCCGAATTCCCCCCATGTGCTGGGGTCCCCTGGACCGTCGTCTTTGCGAATTATTTTCCTTAGTATAATAAGATTTGTTCACCTGTGATGGCGCCATCCTGTCTCCTCCCTGCACAACCATGAGCTCCCACACTGCCCCGCTCTCCATCAGCGCCCCCAAAAGGTCAGCCATGCCTGTGGTCAAGCACCATAGTGTGACGTGTGTGCGGCGTATACAGCGATATAATGGCAGCCGCACCACCCAGGCCCTGCAGCGCACCCACCCAGGGCTTGTCTCAACTTCCCTCTGTGTCCTTGGCAGCGGGAGCGCTCAGCAGGGAGGAGACTTCTCCTTATCACGCACCATAGACTCCTATCTGCAGTCGTAGAAGGGTATGGAGATGGCATATATGCATATATATATATATATATATATATATATATATATATATATATATACACACACACACAGGAAGTGCCCAGCAGCACAGAGGATGTCAGGAGAGGAGGGGGCTGACCTTATAGGGGAGGTCACAGTGTGATCAGGGGTCTCCCCTCCTCTATACCCTGTATACACTGTAGATATTCCTCCGGCTCGGATACACTGAGATTCCTCACATACATTTATTTAGCACAGAACCTGATAAGAGAGGAGTAAAATGCGGAGTATGTGAGGTGATACATTGTATACAAGATGTATCTCATCCCGGGCCCCCGGTACCGGGACCCCCAGGCTGGGCAGGAATGTGCAGTGTAAATGTTTATAGCATTATTCTCTGGCACCAATAGAAGTAATATATATATATATGGGCCCCTGGATAGGGAGAAGGGCCCCTCCACTTTGGGGTCTGAACCCCCAGGAGAGAACTAGAGCGAGAGATCTTATATGGTTGGGTATGGTGGGCCACCGTCACGACAGGACCCTACGTACTCCCAGTCACTGCCTGATTATTAAAGGGATTGTTTATCAATTTCTTTTTACTTTCAAACCAACTGGTGGCAGAAAGGTCCAGAGATTTGTAATTTACTTCTATTAAAAAATCTCCAGTCTTCCAGTACTCATCAGCTGCTGTATGACCTTCAGGAAGTGGTGTATTCTCTCCAGTCTGACACAGTGCTCTCTGCTGCCACCTCTGTCCATGTCAGGAACTGTCCAGAGCAGGAGAGGTTTTCTATGGGGATTTGCTGCTGCTCTGGACAGTTCCTGACATGGACAGAGGTGGCAGCAGAGAGCACTGTGTCAGACTGGAGAGAATACACCACTTCCCGCAGAACATACAGCAGCTGAAAAGTACTGGGAGGCTGGAGATAATACACCACTTCCTGCAGCACATACAGCAGCTGATAAGTACTTAAAGACTGGAGAGAATACACCACTTGCTGCAGGGCATACAGCAGCTGATAAGTACTGGAAGACTGAAGATTTTTTAAATAGATGTAAATTACAAATCTCTGGCACCAGTTGATTTGAAAGAAAAAAGAAATTGGTAAACAATCGGTGTAACCCCCTCACTGCTGCCTGCCTATAGATTAGAATGAATATAACGCAGCTGACAAGGTCCCCGTACACATAGTGCGCCAATCCCATCCGGGTGCAGCGGTCACACCTGGGCCCCAGGATCTAATGCCGCGCTGGTGCATATAATATTAGCACAACCAGACAGACGGATCATCCCCCACCGACCCCCCACATCCAGCACAGTCACTGAGATTACACGACTGTTCATCCTGAGCCTCCTGCTTCACAAACAAAAAGCCAGAAGTGCAGTAAAGACTGAGAGGAGTCTGTGGATGGCAATATGGCGGTGATTTGCCCCCATCACATACATGAGGTTACTTTGTAGAGCAGGGTGGTCGTATCTGTAGCATCTGACGGTCAGCAGGAGGGGCGTCTCATCCTCCATACATTCCTGACATAGTGAGTGAAAGTGGTGGATGAAGTGCGGCTCCCCATCCTGAGACGTGAGGAAGAAGACAGGCAGCTGCCTCCAGAGCTGAAATCACACACCGGTCATAGGACGGGGAAAGGAGGATCTGTGTGCTGGGGTCAGATTGGGTGTTGTCATCCCCCTGATGATGATAGTGTAAAACACATGGGGGGGGGGGCGTTATGCAGTATATATTGCTCTATATGGCGGTATGCTGCAGTATCTGTATATTCCTCTATATGGCGGTATGCTGTAGTATCTGTATATTCCTCTATATGGCGGTATGCTGTAGTATCTATATTCCTCTATATGGCGGTATGCTGTATCATCTGTATATTCCTCCATATGGCGGTATGCTGTATCATCTGTATATTCCTCTATATGGGGGTATGCTGTATCATCTGTATATTCCTCTATATGGCGGTATGCTGTAGTATCTGTATATATTGCTCTATATGGCGGTATGCTGTAGTATCTGTATATATTGCTCTATATGGCGGTATGCTGTAGTATCTGTATATATTGCTCTATATGGCGGTATGCTGCAGTATCTGTATATTCCTCTATATGGCGGTATGCTGTAGTATCTGTATATTCCTCTATATGGCGGTATGCTGTAGTATCTGTATATTCCTCTGTATGGTGGTATGCTGTAGTATCTGTATATTCCTCTATATGGAGTTATGCTGCAGTATCTGTATATATTGCTCTATATGGCGGTATGCTGCAGTATCTGTATATCCCTCTATATGGCGGTATGCTGTAGTATCTGTATATTCCTCTATATGGAGTTATGCTGCAGTATCTGTATATATTGCGGTATGCTGTAGTATCTGTATATTCCTCTATATGGCGGTATGCTGTAGTATCTGTATATTCCTCTATATGGCGGTATGCTGTAGTATCTGTATATTCCTCTATATGGCGGTATGCTGTAGTATCTGTATATTCCTCTATATGGCGGTATGCTGCAGTATCTGTATATTCCTCTATATGGCGGTATGCTGCAGTATCTGTATATTCCTCTATATGGGGGTATGCTGTAGTATCTGTATATTCCTCTATATGGGGGTATGCTGTAGTATCTGTATATTCCTCTATATGGGGGTATGCTGTAGTATCTGTATATTCCTCTATATGGGGGTATGCTGTAGTATCTGTATATTCCTCTATATGGCGGTATGCTGTATCATCTGTATATTCCTCTATATGGGGGTATGCTGTAGTATCTGTATATATCAGGGTGGATAAAAATCAATGATTTTTTTAAAAAAATCAAAAAAATCGGATTTTTTTGATTTAAATCGGATTTTTTTGATTTAAATCGGATTTTTTTCAATAAACTGCTTTTTGAGGAAAATATTTTACCATCCAAAGGTTCTTCCATCATGAGATAAAGCTGAGTTGTTTAACTCAGTAGAATAAAGGCTGTATATGTTCTCAAATGTTACAACATGAACAGAGTTGAGAAAAAGACCTTAATCCTATTGTTCTACAAACCTATGAATACAGAATCATCCCCTTCAGTACCAAGTCCAAGAAGTTAGACAATATGTTTCTAATTGTTTGGACTTTTTTTTTTTTTTTTTTGTTTAGCCAAATTAGTTAACATGGATGTTTGTTTAAGCAAATAACGTATGCTGTAATGTTGTTATTGTTTCAGTTGAATAAATCCATTTAAATTGTTATTAAGTTCAGGATTATTTTTCTCCTTCCTAAGTACAACAGAACAGTGGTGTCCAAATATGAATGATTAACCCATTAAACTGGGGAGAAAAAAGTAATATAAAAAGTGATTCTAAAAATCTTCATCTACTTGCATGTTAAAGTAGCAAGAACTAGTTTAGGTAGAAACTTTGATTTAAATCACTAATTTAAATCAAGCCTTCCTGACTAGTGATTTAAATCGTGATTTAAATCGTGATTTAAATCAGTTTGATTTAAAACAAATCCACCCTGGTATATATTGCTCTATATGGCGGTATGCTGTAGTATCTGTATATTCCTCTATATGGGGGTATGCTGTATCATCTGTATATTGCTCTATATGGCGGTATGCTGCAGTATCTGTATATTCCTCTATATGGCGGTATGCTGTAGTATCTGTATATTCCTCTATATGGCGGTATGCTGCAGTATCTGTATATTCCTCTATATGGGGGTATGCTGTAGTATCTGTATATATTTCTCTATATGGCGGTATGCTGCAGTATCTGTATATTCCTCTATATGGCGGTATGCTGCAGTATCTGTATATTCCTCTATATGGCGGTATGCTGCAGTATCTGTATATTCCTCTATATGGCGGTATGCTGCAGTATCTGTATATTCCTCTATATGGCGGTATGCTGCAGTATCTGTATATTCCTCTATATGGCGGTATGCTGCAGTAACATACAGATTTATACTTCTGTTTTGTAGATACTGTGCAGGGGTGAGTCCGGACAACAGCCTGGTGATCAGCTGTGATGACATCATACACTGAGTATAGTGACCTCGTATCCCGACCTATGATGCAATGTGTCCTGTGAGCTGCACAGACGACACCTGATGGGACCCCCTTATGAGAACAGCAGCGGGGTCCGGTTCCTGGGGGCCCCATCTGCCTGGGATGTGGTATGTGTATATGCTCCCCTATACACTCGGACCCCCTCCTGTATCCTCTGCGCTGCTTACAGGTAATGGGTCAGGTGCTCAGCCAGGACGCCCGCTGTCTAGTAACGGCCCCCATGGTGTCGGATATGTTCAGCAGACACTTCTGCACTGGCTGAGACGGCAGGAGATGGGGAACCTCAGCTCCTCCAGCTAATGCAAAACTACAACTCCCATCATACCTGGGCAGTCAAAGCGAAGCTGGAGGCCCAAAGGTTCCCCATCTCTGATCTATGGCCTATAGCTGTGTCCATGTTTTCCAGGACTCACTAGGGCAGCATCCACCTTCTCCGGCCACTAGTACTGAAATGGTGACTGGTCGGACTCTAGCATGTACTCATTGTGCAGCTCTCCCCCCCATCCCCATGATCATACAGGAGGAGGATCAGTGGTCCCACCACGTATAGGGCGGTGGTCTGTATATTATGCTGGAACGCTTTGGTTTCCTGTACGCCACCATATACCAGCGGGATGTACAGCACAGCACAGTACAGTGTAAACTTATTCCCACGTCCTGTATGTTACAGAGGCGGCTACGGATGGGGAAGCTCCATTACAGGGCCGCCTCCTCAATAAACCGGACGTGGGAATAAGCCCTGAGGCCGTGTCATCCAACTCCCATCATACCCTGGAGAGACCATACTGGGCATCCACAGCCTCGAGGCGCCTCCATTACAGAGGAGATTTGACGTCTGTCTGGTACCAGCAGTTGTTAAAGGAGTTCTCCAGCGCTGCAAAAACACAGCCGCTTTCTCCCACAGACAGCACCGCTCGTCTCCAGTCTGGCTGCAAGTTCTATGAATCTGTAACAAGTGAATGGAGCTTAAAGGGGTAGTTGACTAAACAAAATTTTTCTTACAAATCAAATGGTCCCAGAGATATGTAGATTACTTCGACATAAAAATCTCCAGTTTACCAATACTTAACAGCTGCTGTATGTCCTGCAGGAAGTGGTGTATTCTCTCCAGTCTGACACAGTGCTCTCTGCTGCCACCTCTGTCCATGTCAGGAACTGTCCAGAGTAGCAGCAAATCCCCATAGACAACTTTTCCTGCTCTGGACAGTTCCTGACATGGACAAAGGTGGCAGTAGAGAGCACTGTGTCAGACTGGAGAGAATAAACTTCCTGCAGGACATACAGCAGCTGATAAGTACTGCAAGTCTGGAGATTTTTTTTTATAGAAGTTACAAATCTCTGGCACTTTCTGGCCGCAGTGACTTTGAAAGAACATTTTTACCGGTGAACAATCATTTCATTGCAAACTGCACCTGACTGGAGACAAGAGCGGTGCTGTGTGTGGAGGAAAGTGGCCATGTGTTAGTAGCACTGGATAATCCCTTTAATTCTGGGGATGATCTGTCAGTATTATACATGGTAACAACATAGGGAATGAAGCTGCAGGAACTCACAATGCTATCAAATCCCAGAGGAAGTCACCAGTGTAACCGCCGGCACGGAGCGTCCGCCGCCATAGAGCTGCCGGCATGGAGCGTCCGCCGCCATAGAGCTGCCGGCACGGAGCGTCCGCCGCCATAGAGCTGCCGGCACGGAGAGTCCACCACCAGCTCCGAATCCCTGCAACCTGAAGTGATGAAGGGAAGGAGCTCGGTAAACATCACGTCAGCGCACAAGTGCTGTGCAAATATTGACTATGGCAGAGGCCTCTCCGGTGTGAGGACCGACACACTGTGACGAAGCATCTCCGGTATTAGGATTATATAGGGTGATAACTTTAGGAGAATAAACAGTGTCAGGTAAGTATGGATGTGCTGACCTGCTGGTGCAGTGCGCTGTCAGGTAAGTATGGATGTGCTGACCTGCTGGTGCTGTGCGCTGTCAGGTAAGTATGGATGTGCTGACCTGCTGGTGCTGTGCGCTGTCAGGTAAGTATGGATGTGCTGACCTGCTGGTGCTGTGCGCTGTCAGGTAAGTATGGATGTGCTGACCTGCTGGTGCTGTGCGCTGTCAGGTAAGTATGGATGTGCTGACCTGCTGGTGCTGTGCGCTGTCAGGTAAGTATGGATGTGCTGACCTGCTGGTGCTGTGCGCTGTCAGGTAAGTATGGATGTGCTGACCTGCTGGTGCTGTGCGCTGTCAGGTAAGTATGGATGTGCTGACCTGCTGGTGCTGTGCGCTGTCAGGTAAGTATGGATGTGCTGACCTGCTGGTGCTGTGCGCTGTCAGGTAAGTATGGATGTGCTGACCTGCTGGTGCTGTGCGCTGTCAGGTAAGTATGGATGTGCTGACCTGCTGGTGCTGTGCGCTGTCAGGTAAGTATGGATGTGCTGACCTGCTGGTGCTGTGCGCTGTCAGGTAAGTATGGATGTGCTGACCTGCTGGTGCTGTGCGCTGTCAGGTTAGTATGGATGTGCTGACCTGCTGGTGCTGTGCGCTGTCAGGTAAGTATGGATGTGCTGACCTGCTGGTGCTGTGCGCTGTCAGGTTAGTATGGATGTGCTGACCTGCTGGTGCTGTGCGCTGTCAGGTTAGTATGGATGTGCTGACCTGCTGGTCCTGTGCGCTGTCAGGTTAGTATGGATGTGCTGACCTGCTGGTGCTGTGCGCTGTCAGGTTAGTATGGATGTGCTGACCTGCTGGTGCTGTGCGCTGTCAGGTAAGTATGGATGTGCTGACCTGCTGGTGCCCTGCGCTGTCAGGTAAGTATGGATGTGCTGTGCGCTGTCAGGTAAGTATGGATGTGCTGACCTGCTGGTGCTGTGCGCTGTCAGGTAAGTATGGATGTGCTGACCTGCTGGTGCTGTGCGCTGTCAGGTAAGTATGGATGTGCTGACCTGCTGGTGCTGTGCGCTGTCAGCGGAGATGGGCAGCGGCTGCCGCAGCACCGTCATCCTAAGCAGCAGGATCGGTAATAGACAGATGAGAGGTCGCGTCAGGTCCGCGGAGGTTACGGAAACCAATATACAGCACTCAGTCAGCAAACGTGGTATAAAGTACAGTTTATAGATCTCCTGAAACGACGTGTCTCAGGGCATCCACCACAAGCCGGTATCAGGGTAACATAAGATGTCTCTCTTAGGGTCCATTTACACAGAAAATTATCTGACAGATTATCTGCCAAAGATTTGAAGCCAAAGCCAGGAATGGATTTGAAAAGAGGAGAAATCTCAGGCTTTCCTTTATGACATGATCTCTGATTATAGTCTGTTCCTGGCTTTAGCTTCAAATCTTTGGCAGATAATCTTTCTGTGTAAATGGACCCTTACAGGGGGGGATGCCCTGAAACGCGGGGTTTCTTGAGACCAATAAACTAACTGTATACCTAGTTCCGTGGACCTGACACAGACTTCTCATCCACTATTAAGACTGACACACTGGGACCAGGCCTCTCCGGTGCGAGGACTGATACACCACTGTGAAGGGGCCACTCCGGTCCGAGGACTGACACACTGGGACGAGGCCTCTCCGGCGCGAGGACTGACACACTGGAACGAGGCCTCTCCGGCGCGAGGACTGACACACTGGAACGAGGCCTCTCCGGCGCAAGGACTGACACACTGGGACGAGGCCTCTCCGGCGCGAGGACTGACACACTAGGAGGAGGCCTCTCCGGCGCGAGGACTTACACACTAGGAGGAGGCCTCTCCGGTGCGAGGACTGACACACTGGGACGAGGCCTCTCCGGCGCGAGGACTGACACACTGGGACGAGGCCTCTCCGGCGCGAGGACTGACACACTGGGACGAGGCCTCTCCGGCGCGAGGACTGACACACTGGGACGAGGCCTCTCCGGCGCGAGGACTGACACACTGGGACGAGGCCTCTCCGGCGCGAGGACTGACACACTGGGACGAGGCCTCTCCGGTGCGAGGACCCTCTGCGGCCATCACAGCTAGAACAGACAACACATCCACTGTGTGTGACCTCCGCCATAATGCCAGGTTATAGGGCAGACCAGTGTTCTCCAACCTGTAGCCTCTCCAGCTGCTAAAAAACTACAACTCCCATCATACCCCAGACTAGTGACCTTTCTAGCTGTTGCACTATAACTCCCATCATGCCCTGTGTACAGACTAGTGAGCTCTCCAGCTGCTATACAACTCCCATCATACCCAGAGTGTAAAGATTAGTGTGATCTTTTTCAGCTGTTGCACTACAACTCCCATCATGCCCTGACATGGTTTGGCCACAGGTTGGAGGACACATGAAGTTCTGCCAATTTCTTACAGACGTAGTATCAGTTCTTCCCCCGGTCCCAGCTCTCCACTGCTGTCGCTGGTCACATGACCTTGGTGCCCTGACACTGTAGCTGTGAGGTGACAGCAGGCAGAAAGCTGCAGGACCTTAGAGGGGATGCTGGGGGTCGTCCTCCTCCCCCGGGGGCTGCTGGGTGTGAACGAGAACAGAGGCTGGGGTACAATATATAACTTTTTATTCCGGCATTGGATGCAAAATATAAGAAATTCACAAAATCTAAAAAAGTCTCTGTAAGAAATCTCTGTAGAAAAGTCCGGGCTTGCAGCAGATTGCGTCACTGTCCGCCCGCTCAGGGGCAACTATTGCATCATCTGCCCCCTGGAGGGGCAACTATTGCGTCACAAATCCAATAATATTATTAATAATATAATAACAATCAGTGAGAAGGTGCAGAGTGCAAAGATCAGCGGCCGACTGCGACTACCTGCCCGCCAGGTGCAGCGCCTACATTCTACCTGCTCCAGGGGGCCCCGGATAAGTGCACAATCCATGGGGGGAAGCAGTCTGTAAGTGCCCGGTCTATGGGGGGCCCGCAGTCTGTCAGTGTCCATGGGGGGGCCCCAGATAAGTGCACAATCCATGGGGGGCCCGCAGTCTGTAAGTGTTTATGGGGGGCCCCGCTGTAAGTGCCCGGTCCATGGGGGGGCCCTGCTGTAAGCGCCCGGTCCATGGGGGGGCCCCGCTGTAAGTGCCCGGTCCATGGGGGGGCCCTGCTGTAAGTGCCCGGTCCATGGGGGGGCCCGCAGTGTGTAAGTGTCTATGGGGGGCCCTGCTGTAAGTGCCCGGTCCATGGGGGGGCCCCGCTGTAAGCGCCCGGTCCATGGGGGGGCCCCGCTGTAAGCGCCCGGTCCATGGTGGGGGGCCCCGCTGTAAGCGCCCAGTCCATTGGGGGGCCCCGCTGTAAGCACCCGGTCCATGGTGGGGCCCCGCAGTGTGTAAGTGCCCATAGGGGGCCCCGCTGTAAGCGCCCGGTCCATGGGGGGGGCCCCGCAGTGTGTAAGTGTCCATAGGGGGCCCCGCTGTAAGTGCCCGGTCCATGGGGGCCCCGGTCTCTCTAGCACCTCCCCGTGGCCTCCGGCGGCAGCTGCTTGAAGAAATTCCGCAGGGTGTAAGTGTACGGTCCATGGGGGGGGGCCCCGCAGTGTGTAAGTGTCCATGGGGGGCCCCGCTGTAAGCGCCCGGTCCATGGGGGGGCCCCGCAGTGTGTAATTGTCTATGGGGGCCCCCGGTCTCTCTAGCACCTCCCCGTGGCCTCGGGCGGCAGCTGCTTGAAGAGGTTCCGCAGGGTCCCCAGCTCCCGGCTCAGCTGCTCCACCCGCTTCTGCAGCCGCTCGTTTTCCGCCGTCAGCTCGAGCACCTTGTGCTGCGTCTCCATGTTGCGGATTTTCGCCTTGTCGCGGCTTTTCCGCACGGCGATGTTGTTGCGCTCCCGCCGCTGCTTGTACTCGTCGCTGTGCTTGTCCAGCTGCTTCTTGTGCTTTCCGCCGGTGCCGGGGTGTGAGGAGCGGGGCGCCGGGCTCGGGGTCCCCGGGGGGCTGCACGAGGACGCGCTGCTCAGGTTGCCGCTGCTCCCGGACGGGACGGCATGGAAGGCGAGGAAGGAGCGCATGGCGGGGGGGTCGTCCTTGCCCGGGGGGTCCCGGTAGGTGTCCAGCGGGTGCAGCTCGGCTTTGGGCTCCCCGGGGTAGCGGTAGTGAGCGGCCCCCAGCTCGCACAGCAGCTCCCCGCACTCCGCCTCCAGGTACGGGCTGAAGTCTATGGCGCGCTCGTGCTCGGGCAGGGGCCCCCGGCGCTGCGCTTTGGCCCCCGGGCTCTCGTCGTAGTAGAAGTTGGCCGCATCCATGACTCTAATGGCCGCGCATCCCGGCGGGTCCCAGGGTGGCAGCAGGCGGTGCATCAGGCGGCAGGACGGCTGCTCCTCTCCCCGGCTGCTCGGGTCTGAGCGAGCGGCCGCCCGGAGCCGCCTTTATAGCTGACGTCCGGGAGTGTTAGCGGCCGGTTACCTGGCAACGTGACGTCACCGCCCAGCCGGCTGCAGAGGGAGGAAACCGCGGGGACACCACTACTGTCACTGCTCCTCCTCCTCCCGGGGGGCTGTGCTGCTACTACTACTCCTATCACCACTACTATTACTGCTCCTCCTCCTCCCGGGGGGCTGTGCTGCTGCTACTACTCCTATCACTGCTCCTCCTCCTCCCGGGGAGCTGTGCTGCTACTACTACTCCTATCACTGCTCCTCCTCCTGGGGGGCAGTGCTGCTACTACTACTCCTATCACTGCTCCTCCTCCTGGGGGGCTGTGCTGCTACTACTACTCCTATCAATGCTCCTCCTCCTCCTGGGGGGCTGTGCTGTTACTACTACTACTATCACTGCTCCTCCTCCTGGGGGGCAGTGCTGCTACTACTCCTATCACTGCTCCTCCTCCTCCCGGGGAGCTGTGCTGCTACTACTACTCCTATCACCACTACTATTACTGCTCCTCCTCCTCCCGGGGGGCTGTGCTGCTACTACTACTCCTATCACTGCTCCTCCTCCTCCCGGGGGGCTGTGCTGCTACTACTACTCCTATCACCACTACTATTACTGCTCCTCCTCCTCCCGGGGGGCTGTGCTGCTACTACTACTCCTATCACTGCTCCTCCTCCCGGGGAGCTGTGCTGCTACTACTACTCCTATCACTGCTCCTCCTCCTGGGGGGCTGTGCTGCTACTACTACTCCTATCACTGCTCCTCCTCCTGGGGGGCTGTGCTGCTACTACTACTCCTATCACTGCTCCTCCTCCCGGGGGGCTGTGCTGCTACTACTACTCCTATCACTGCTCCTCCTCCTGGGGGGCTGTGCTGCTACTACTACTCCTATCACTGCTCCTCCTCCTGGGGGGCTGTGCTGCTACTACTACTCCTATCACTGCTCCTCCTCCTCCTGGGGGGCTGTGCTGTTACTACTACTACTATCACTGCTCCTCCTCCTGGGGGGCAGTGCTGCTACTACTACTACTCCTATTACTGCTCCTCCTCCTCCTGGGGGGCAGTGCTGCTACTACTACTCCTATCACTGCTCCTCCTCCTCCCAGGGGGCTGTGCTGCTACTACTACTCCTATCACTGCTCCTCCTCCTGGGGGGCTGTGCTGCTACTACTACTCCTATCACTGCTCCTCCTCCTGGGGGGCAGTGCTGCTACTACTACTCCTATCACTGCTCCTCCTCCTGGGGGGGCTGTGCTGCTACTACTACTCCTATCACTGCTCCTCCTCCTCCCGGGGGGCTGTGCTGCTACTACTACTCCTATCACTGCTCCTCCTCCTCCTCCTGGGGGGCAGTGCTGCTACTACTCCTATCACTGCTCCTCCTCCTCCCGGGGGGCTGTGCTGCTACTACTCCTATCACTGCTCCTCCTCCTCCTGGGGGGCTGTGCTGCTACTACTCCTATCACTGCTCCTCCTCCTCCTGGGGGGCTGTGCTGCTACTACTACTCCTATCACCACTACTATCACTGCTCCTCCTCCTCCCGGGGGGGCTGTGCTGCTACTACTACTCCTATCACTGCTCCTCTTCCTGGGGGGCAGTGCTGCTATTACTCCTATCACTGCTCCTCCTCCTCCCGGGGGGCTGTGCTACTACTACTCATATCACTGCTCCTCCTCCTCCCGGGGGGCTGTGCTACTACTACTACTCCTATCACTGCTCCTCCTCCTGGGGGGCAGTGCTGCTACTACTCCTATCACTGCTCCTCCTCCTGGGGGGCAGTGCTGCTACTACTCATATCACTGCTCCTCCTCCTCCCGGGGGGCTGTGCTACTACTACTACTCCTATCACTGCTACTATAACTCCTCCCGGGGGGCTGTGCTACTACTACCCCTATCACTGCTCCTTCTCCCGGGGGGCTGTGCTACTACTACTCCTATCACTGCTCCTCCTCCTCCTCCCGGGGGGCTGTGCTACTACTACTACTCCTATCACTGCTACTATAACTCCTCCCGGGGGGCTGTGCTACTACTTCTACTCCTATCACTGCTCCTCCTCCTGGGGGGCTGTGCTGCTTCTACTACTACTATCACTGCGCCTCCTCCTCCTGGGGGGCTATGCTGCTAATACTACTCCTATCACTGCTCCTCCTCCTGGGGGGCAGTGCTGCTACTACTCCTATCACTGCTCCTCCTCCTGGGGGGCTGTGCTGCTACTACTACTCCTATCACTGCTCCTCCTCCTGGGGGGCTGTGCTGCTACTACTACTCCTATCACTGCTCCTCCTCCTCCTGGGGGGCTGTGCTGTTACTACTACTACTATCACTGCTCCTCCTCCTGGGGGGCAGTGCTGCTACTACTACTCCTTTCACTGCTCCTCCTCCTCCTGGGGGGCTGTGATACTACTACTACTAATACTCCTTTCACTGCTCCTCTTCCTCCCGGGGGGCTGTGATACTAATACTACTCCTATCACCACTACTATTACTGCTCCTCCTCCTCCTCCTCCCAGGGGGCTGTGCTGCTACTGCTACTCCTACCACTGCTCCTCCTCCTCCTCCCGGGGGGCTGTGCTGCTACTACTACTCCTATCACTGCTACTATAACTCCTCCTCCCGGGGGGCTGTGCTGCTACTACTACTACTATCACTACTACTCCTAGTGGGCTGTGATACTACTACTACTACTCCTAGCGGGCTGTGATACTACTACTACTCCTATCACTACTACTACTCCTCCTAGCGGGCTGTGATACTACTACTCCTATCACTGCTACTCCTCCTCCTAGCAGGCTGTGATACTACTACTACTCCTATCACTGCTACTATAACTACTACCCTTAGAGGGCTGTGATATTACTACTCCTCCTACTAGCGGGCTGTGATACTACTACTACTCCGCCTATCACTACTACTCCTAGCGGGCTGTGATACTACTACTACTACTCCTATCGGGCTGTGATACTACTACTACTCCGCCTATCACTACTACTCCTAGCGGGCTGTGATACTACTACTACTACTCCTATTGGGCTGTGATACTACTACTACTCCGCCTATCACTACTACTCCTAGCAGGCTGTGATACTACTACTACTACTCCTATCGGGCTGTGATACTACTACTACTCCGCCTATCACTACTACTCCTAGCGGGCTGTGATACTAGAAGCTCCAGCAGACTATTACACTACTACTCCCAGCGGGCTGTAATATTCAGGCTCTGTCCAAACAGATAAGAAACCCCCGAGCACCGTCACATCCTCCTTTCTGGAGAAGAAGAGATCTGTCTGATCATGTGTATAATGTCAGGAGAGAGACGATTCCAGGATCCACAGCGCAGGCAGTATACAGGTGGTCGAGGGGCAGAAGAGGAGAGCAGCAGAGGAGGCGAGGGGCAGAAGAGGCAGGCAGCAGAGAAGGTAAGGGGCAGCAGAGGAGACGAGGGGCAGAGGAGGCGGACAGCAGAGGAGGCGAGGGGCAGAAGAGGCGGGCAGCAGAGGTGGTGAGGGGCAGAAGAGGCGGACAGCAGAGGAGGCGAGGGGCAGAAGAGGCAGACAGCATAGGAGGAGAGGGGCAGAAGAGGCGGACAGCAGAGGAGGCGAGGGGCAGAAGAGGCGGACAGCAGAGGAGGCGAGGGGCAGAAGAGGCGGACAGCAGAGGAGGCGAGGGGCAGAAGAGGAGGGAAGCAGAGGTGGTGAGGGGCAGAAGAGGCGGGCAGCAGAGGAGGCGAGGGGCAGAAGAGGCGGACAGCAGAGGAGGCGAGGAGTAGAAGAGGCGGACAGCAGAGGAGGCGAGGGGCAGAAAAGGCGGACAGCAGAGGAGGCAGGCAGCGGAGAAGGCGAGAGGTAGAGGAAGCGAGGGGCAGAATAGGTGGGCAGGAACTTTCTTCCCTCTTCAGAATACATGTGTTCAGCGCTGAGCGTTCATATGTATAGGGGGGGGGGGGAGAGTATGGCTGATCACCATCTTAGGCCGGGTTCACACTGTTTGGGACATTTGTGTGCATCAGTTTTGATCAGTTTTTCCGTTAACTTCCACTATAAAAAAAAAAAAAAAAAGATCTGTGCATGCTCTGTCTATATTACCGGGGCTCAGGATGCACAAACTCTGCACCACAATAATAATAATAATAGTAATAAAAACCACTTCAGCTCTGCTACATAGAGAACTTAGTGTAGTTCTTGGTAGTACTGCAAATATCTCCTGAGCAATGCTGCCACCTGGTGGCTGACTGCAGTTGCTGCATGGTCTGGGGTTAGCTGTTGAGATTAGCGTATACTTTAACCCCTTCAGGACCCCGCCGCACGTGTTGACATTCAGATGTTTTTACCTAAGTGAATCCGTTTATTGGTGACAATTTGTTTTTTGTTTTATTCCATACATTATAGAGTGGAGGGGCCAAGTGGTCTTTTTCTGCAGTCTTCTATGATGGAGAAACCTCGTTCTCTCCTCTTTTTTTAGGATTTAGGATGAAGGTTAGCTGCAAATTCTGAGATGAACTTTCTGGCCTGTGTACCTCATATTATAAACCTACTTTGTAAAAAAACAAAACAAAAACCTGCACCCCATAAAGGATTCACAGCAGCGTGTAGGAACCTTTTTCACTCTTTAGGCTAAAGCAAGGCAGAGGTTGATAATTAAAAAAAAAAATCTGTAAGCACCTGGGCCCTCCCTGAGGTGCTGACAGTGTGCTGTAGCTGGCAGTCCCCTGGGGGCCCTACCTGAGGTGCTGACAGTGTGCTGTAGTCGGCAGCCCCCTAGTGTTACCTTTCGGGTAATTTTTCAGTGCAGTGGAATCTCAAGTCTCCTACTGTAATGAAGAGTCAATGAGGAGCTGTGGCTCAGCAAATGTGCTGCACTCTGGCACCACTCACTACTGCTTCCTCCTCCCTCTTCATCATGAATTATGTCTGCTGCTCGACGACCTTCTGCTCGCTCAGCTGTCAGCCAATGTCTCTGATTGCAGATCAGTCCTCTGTAGGCAGTTTATGTCTGAAAGAATCTCTCAGATATAGTAGAATCTCTTAGTGTTGGAGCCGTGGTCTAGGGGTAAATCACCTGTGTAGAGACCAACAACAGTTATCCCCCTTGGTTCAGTTTAGAAGGAAGCAGTGGTGAGATGTTCCAAAGTGTACCACAAATGCTGAACCACAGCTCCTCATTGACTCTTCATTACAGTAGGAGACGTGAGATTCCACTGCACTGAAAAATTACCGAAAGGTAACACTAGGGGGCTGGCAGCTACAGCACACTGTCAGCACCTCAGGGAGGGCCCGCAGGGGACTGCCAGCTACAACACACTGTCAGCACCTCAGGGATGGCCCGCAGGGGACTGCCAGCTACAACACACTGTCAGCACCTCAGGGATGGCCCGCAGGGGACTGCCAGCTACAACACACTGTCAGCACCTCAGGGAGGGCCAGGGAGCTGACAGATTCACTTTAACTCCTGTGGGGCCAGACGCTAAGCAGCAATCCGCTGTCTGACGGGGTAAAAGAAGAAGGAGACTAGCTGCTATGATGTCTCCATACACTATATACACAGAAGAGGGGGTCCTGCTCCCCTATATCTCTATAATACACCCTCAGAAGCAGGAGACTAGCTGCTATGTCTCCATACACTGTATATACAGAAGAGGGGGTCCTGCTCCCCTATATCTCTATAGTACACCCTCAGAAGCAGGAGACTAGCTGCTATGTCTCCATATACTGTATATACACAGAAGAGAGGGTCCTGCTCCCCTATATCTCTATAATACACCCTCAGAAGCAGGAGACTAGCTGCTATGTCTCCATACACTGTATATACAGAAGAGGGGGTCCTGCTCCCCTATATCTCTATAGTACACCCTCAGAAGCAGGAGACTAGCTGCTATGTCTCCATATACTGTATATACAGAAGAGGGGGTCCTGCTCCCCTATATCTCTATAGTACACCCTCAGAAGCAGGAGACTAGCTGCTATGTCTCCATACACTGTATACACAGAAGAGGGGGTCCTGCTCCCCTATATCTCTATAGTACACCCTCAGAAGCAGGAGACTAGCTGTTATGGTGTCTCCATACACTGTATATACACAGAAGAGGGGGTCCTGCCCCCCTATATCTCTATAGTACACCCTCAGAAGCAGGAGACTAGCTGTTATGGTGTCTCCATACACTGTATATACAGAAGAGGGGGTCCTGCTCCCCTATATCTCTGTAGCACATGCTGAGGCCATTATAGAGCATTACCGGGCAGTGTTACTTTCCCATTAGATGTACTTGTTCTGTAACAGGATAACAGAATCTGCATCTGTCCCGCCACCTGTCATCTACCAATAGTCATCGGGGAGCTGCCGCAGAGGGACTGGTCCCACAGACAGGAGGCGCACTAACAGCGAGTGACCACGCCACAGTTTGGGGATCATAGAATATTTTCCAGGAGTTGTTATAGAGGACCCGAGCCTCTTCCTTTAATGATGTAACATCAGAATACAACCAGGAATCGTGACAAGGTCACATGACCATAACAAACCAATCAGAGGAAGCCTTGTACACTGTCCAACTGCAGGGACCCGGACAGGACCTCGATGGCCTCCGTCTTGGATTTTGTTTTGGAGGAATAAACCACGAGATGCAGGGAGCTCTGAGACTCGGAGGTTCCTGCAGGACCCTTTACCAGACAGTGGTGCGCCGGCTGATTGGCATCTGTGGAATCCAAGGTACAGCATTGCTGGAAACTACTGCTACACCCAAAGGCGTCCACACAGCCCCGAGACGCGGAGAGCTTGGTCTGGTCTCTGGCATCACCCTGCACTCTCTTTTCCGACCTCTGGCAGCTGCAGCACCGCAACACGCACAACGCCCGGAACACGGACAAGTCCTTGGTTATTACAGTCAGGAAGTTCGGTTTCAGCAGCAAATACACCACAGGGTTGTAGAGGGTAGAGGACTTGGCAAAAGCCGCTGCCATGGCAAAAGCTACAGGCGGCACATCCCTGGCATCACCAAAGGCTGCCAACATGGCAACCACAGCGTACGGCGTCCAAGCCAAGAGGAAGCCGATGCAGACGGCAATGCTGAGCTGTGGAGAAAAGAGCAACGTGTTAGTGTCTGCAATATGGTGATCACATGACCGCAGGGAAGAGCTCAAAAAGTCAATGCAGACAGTGAACAAGCAGGGAAGAGCTCATAGAGTCCATAAAGACAATGAACAAGCAGAGAATAGCTCATAGAATCCATGCAGACACTGAACAAGCAGGAAAGAGCTCAGAGAGCAAGTGGAAACACTGAACAAGCAGGGAAAAGCTTAAAGAATACATGCAGACAATGAACAAGCAGGGAAGAGCTCATAGAATCCATAAAGACACTGAACAAACAGGGGAAAGCTCATAGAATCCGTGCAGGCACTGAACAAGCAGGGGAGCGCTCACAGAATTCATAAAGACACTGAACAAGCAGGGAAGAGCTTACAAAGTAAGCGCAGACAATGAACAAGCAGGGAAGAGCTGATAATACATATTACAGCTCTGGAGAATAATACAGGATGTAACTTAGGATCAGTACAGGATCAATAATCTAATGTATGTACACAGTGACCCCACCAGCAGAATAGTGAGTGCAGCTCTGGGGTATAATAAGGATGTAACTCAGAATCAGTAATATATATACACAGTGACCTCACCATCAGAATTGTGAGTGCAGCTCTGGAGTATAACCTAGGATAAGTTAATAGTAGCGCTGCTGATGATTTATCTTGTGTTCCGCGTCTCCTCAGTTTGACTCCTTTGTAACTTATAATTGAACGGCCGGTGATTATAACGCTCGCTTCACCGTCCAGATATCATTACAATTACAGCCAATATAATTATCCGTACAATGGTGTCTGCGATCTGCGTCCAGGAGATGTAACGGCCGTGCAGACAATTATAGGTTCTGCATTATGTCATGGAGGCGACAGCCGAGAAGCGGTCACAGTATTATATCCCCGGACGATTTAAGACAATCTTCACTCAGCCTTATGGGTCCTTCACTATTTAAGATCTCTGCTTGTCATTCAGTCACCTACTACATGGTTCCTGCTGCATTTGGACAGTACATGGACCATATTATATATATATATATATATATATATATATATATATATATATATATATATATATATATATATACACACACACACACACACACGCACACAGAGCTGCACTCACTATTCTGCTGGTGGGGTCACTGTGTACATACATTACATTACTGATCCTGTACTGATCCTGAGTTACATCCTGTATTATACTCCAGAGCTGCACTCACTGTTCTGCTGGTGGGGTCACTGTGTACATACATTACATTACTGATCCTATACTGATCCTGAGTTACATCCTGTATTATACTCCAGAGCTGCACTCACTATTCTGCTGGTGGGGTCACTGTGTACATATATTACTGATCCTGAGTTACATCCTGTATTATACTCCAGAGCTGCACTCACTATTCTGCTGGTGGGGTCACTGTGTACATACATTACATTACTAATCCTGTACTGATCCTGAGTTATATCCTGTAATATACTCCAGAGCTGCACTCACTATTCTGCTGGTGGGGTCACTGTGTACATAATTACATTATTGATCCTGTACTGATCCTGAGTTATATCCTGTAATATACTCCAGAGCTGCACTCACTATTCTGCTGGTGGGGTCACTGTGTACATACATTACTGATCCTGAGTTACATCCTGTATTATACTCAAGAGCTGCACTCACTATTCTGCTGGTGGGGTCACTGTGTACATACATTACTTATCCTGTTATACCCCAGAGCTGCGCTCAGTGTTCTGTTCTTTATAGCCCTGTTTTACCTTTATTATTAGGCTGTGGACGGCGCCCCCCTTGCTCTGCGGGGACAGGTGCTGCTGTACGGCTTTTCTCGCCCCATTCACGGTGAGGAGGATGAGGGTGTAGGAGATGAGGATCAGGGTGCAGGGGATGATGTAGCAGAACACAAAGAGTGAGACGATGTAGGAGACGGCCCGGTGCTCCTGATTGGCCGCCCTCCAGTCTATACAGCAGGCAGTCCCATACGGCTCTGGACCGTAACTCCCCCAGTCCGCCAGGGGCGCTGTGGCGAACACAAAGGCGTAAGCCCAGGTGCAGAGCAGCAGGACGCGGGAATGGGAGGAAGAGAATTTATTACCTGCAAACAGAGAAGGGAGAGATGTAGTCTGATCCCAGACGCCTCACAGCTGAGGGTTTGGTACCATTGTATCCAGTCCGGCCGGGACTCCAGACTAACACACTGTACCAAACCATCAGCAGAGACGTGCTGTCCATGTATATAGACTGGATACAATTGTAATAAATTGAGTATAGACGCCTCCCCCTGCGCCGTCACTTACCGTACAGTGGGTAACAGACCTTCATGCAGCAGACGGAGCTCAGCACGGTCAGGTTGGTCAGACTGCAAAGACCAAACAGGACTCCACAAAAGGCGTAATATTTACAGGTCAACCGGTCAAAGAGCCACCTGCGGAGAGGAAGAAGAGACTGTCAGGAGATGGGGAAGAAGAGACTGTGAGGAGAGGAGAAAGAGACTGTCAGAAAAGAACAAGGAAGAGACAGGCAGGAGGGGGAGAAAGAGAATGGTAAGAGAGGAGGAAGAAGAGACTGTGAGAAGAGGAAAAAGAGACTGTTAAGGGAAAAGGAAGATGGGACTGGCAGAAGAGGAAAAAGAGACTGTTAGGAGAGGAGAAAGAGACTGTTAGGAGAAGAGGAGATGGGCAGGTGAAGGTAGACCTCTAGTGGTGGCGAGAGGAGGAAGAGACTATCAGGAGAGGAGGAGGAAGAGACTGGCCAAAGAGGTGGAGGAAAAGATGGATAGGAGAGGAGGAAGAGACAGGCAGGTGAGGGGGACCTCTAGTGGTAGGGACAGGAGGACGAGACTGTCAGGAGAGGAGGAAGAAGAGATGGGTAGAAGAGGAGGAAGAGGCAGGCAGGTGAGGGGACCTCTAGTATTGGGCCAAGGAGGAAGAAACTGGTAGGAGAGGAGAAAGAGACAGGCCAGAAAGGAGGAAGAGGCTGGAGAGGAGGAAAAGACTTTCTCCCCTAGGTGGTGGAGCTGCCCCCGACTACTGACCTGTGAGCAAACAGTGAGGGGATGGCCAGAGGGAAGAGCGTGCCCGTCATGCCCAGGTCACTGATCGCCAGGTTTACAATGAAGAACTCGGCCGGTTTAAGGATGGAGCGCCTCCGATAGGCCACCAGCAGCAGCATGGAGTTCCCAGAGATCGAGAAGAGTCCTAGGAAGAGGAGACATGAGAGTCATTCATGCCCCTGCACATCACATGACTTAAAGGGATTGTATAGGAGAAAACCACGGCACTCGATGTTGCAAGAATAAGTGAGGGTTTTTATTAAGCAAATAGATACAAGGTATTTACTCCGACCGTACATAAGAAGTGTAAGAGATGAGACCAATAACATATAGTGCGACGTTTCGGTCCGCTATGGACCTTCCTCAGGCAATGGGGTCTCTCATGTGCTGTATGCAGGGAGAAGGGTCGGTGGAGTGACCTAGGGTTACAGAATTGTAGGGTTACAGAAAACATGGCTGTTAGAAATAGTGCCCACACATAACCTGAGAACAGGCGTGGCACTGTTTTTGGAGGTAAGCGGCCATATTTTTCCACTCTTGTGTAGCCCCTTAAAGTCCAGCTTTTAAGTCATGAATCCTTCACTTTTTGCTCCAGTCACCTCCAGAGCTGCAGTCACATATCCGTGTCCTGTTCTGTTTCTCTACTCCAGTCCTCATGGCCACCAACAGATGATATAATTATACTCCGCGTGTTCATCAGGTATTATCACAGGTGTTCTGCAGTAACCAGGGGCTGCTAGGTGTTTGTATTAGCAGTGGGCTAGGTGTTGGAGTGTACCAACCAGGCACTTGTAACAGTGACCAGAAGTGGTATGCTTACCCCCGGGTATACTGACCTACAACATTGAGGTATATACAGGCGGAGGTGTGTAACCGAGTATTCATAATGTCCAAGGTCTCAAACGGGTCAGAAGTTCTTTAGTACAATACCCCAAAATAGTGTCCGGAAATAAGGGGCAAAAATATCTATAAAACAATAGTCCTTTCTCCTGATGGACAACACGGACGGCTTAGACTGGGTACTTGAGGTATATACTGTGACTAAGAAATTCCCTGTGTACAAGCCGCTTTAGGGAATTAGGTGGAAGTGTAGGGAGACTTGACTCGTTATACTACACAGAACGTGATTTGTCTGACTGACTACTATACGTACAGACTGAAACGAGACGGAGTAGCTTGGTTGATGAAGCCATCACGGTGTAGAATTGATTGATTGGTACTATACGATATCTCTGGTTACAGCTAATAGACCGACTAAGGTTCTGGACTGTACTAGACAATTTCGACATAGGGAAAGAACATTAAATTTGGAAATATCTGTAAATATTGGTAAAGGTGTTACCTCAATAAATACTCCTCATTTAAGCATATCCTATCTTTGTTATTTTTGTCTGTAGTGCTAGGATTCTTGGCATCATATGGTACTTAGTGTTGCATACCACACTATTTGATATATTTTGAGGAGAGGGGTCTCCAGGCGGCTGGGGGGCCAGAAGGGGGTGTCACCGGGTGAGAACCAGACTAAATATTCTCTTCCAGTTTCCCAGATCTACATTCATCAGATGTGACAGGAGATCCTCTACACAAGAGGAGCCAATCACTGAGATACCTGATGCTTTTCCTGAAGATTGATCCCTAAAATAGTTTGGTCCTGATGGTCCCAGGATCAGGACAAAAACCGTGCATCCCTTTTGATCTGTATTTCCAATAATCAAAACATCAATTTTTTTAGCGTACACAAAATCATGGCTAAAAAAAGTATATGTTTTGATCCGTTGTTTGATCCTTTTTTTATAATCGACGTCAATGGAAAAACAGCTGAAAACTAAGGCACACAAATGCATAAAACAGAGGAAAAAACTAATTGCAAAAACGCTGTGTGAACCCGGCCTATTAGTTTAAAACAAAAAAAAAAGTTGTATAGTTTTGGTTTTTGAATCTGACGTCTCAGGTAGGACGTGCGCCTGCTTTTATGTTAGGGCTGGCTGTACTGTTCCCCAATAGTCGGTGACCTGCCGGGTTGTGATAGGTCTCTTGGGCTCCTGTCATGGTTGTCCAGAGTGGGGAGATGACCCACCCGGACTGTCGATACCACTACCCACAGAAAGGGGAAAATGACCCAAGGAGAATATAGTTTGTCATGGGAGTCCCAACCCAGGGTAGTAGTGTGCTCTGGTGAAACCTTGGAAAGAAGAATACTTGAGAGATACTTGAGAAATACTTGTGCCCGTGTTTCAATTGTACTGTCGCTGAACCACCTTCTGCCCTGAAGTGTCGGGGTACCCGTCCTATCAGGGGGACACAAGCCGCAGTCTTGGTTACTGCGAAATAGAGTACGTAGACCTTCGTTACGGTATCTTTGCTCTATCCGGGTCAGTACTAGGATACCACCCTGCACGGCGTGGGCTGGGATGACCTCCAACTTGTCCTCCTTTTGGGGTCAAACACTGCATAGTGTATTGAGTTATTTTATTTTTTTTTTCACAGCATTGCACACCTTTGGCATTCTAGCTATTAATCTGTTGGGGTAAGCTGGAGAAATTGCCCCCCACGCTTCTAGAAGCAGCTCCCACAAGTTGGATTGGTTGGATGGGCACTTCTGGCGTACCATACGGTCAAGCTGCTCCCACAACATCTCAATGGGGTTCAGATCTGGTGACTGCGCTGGCCACTCCATTACCTATGATAGAATACCAGCTGCTGCTTCTGCTGGAAATAGTTCTTGCACAATTTGGAGGTGTTTAGGGTCATTGTCCTGTTGTAGGATGAAATTGGCTCCAACCAAGCGCTGTCCACTGGGTATGGCATGGCGGTGCAGAGTGATGGCCTTCCTTATTCACAATCCCTTTTACCCTGTACAAATCTCCCACCTTACCAGCACCAACCCCAGACCATCACATGACCTCCACCATGTATAACAGATGGCGTCAGGAATTCTTCCAGCATCTTCTCATTTCTTCTGCGTCTCACAAACGTTCTTCTTTGTCATCCAAACACCTCAAACTTGGATTCATCCATCGTCCACAACACTTTTTTCCAGTCTTCCTCTGTCCAATGTCTGTGTTCTTTTGCCCATCTTAACCTTTTTTTTTTATTGGCCAGTCTCAGATATGGCTTTTTCTTTGCCACTCTGCCCTGAAGCCCAAAATCCGGCAGCCGCCTCTTCACTGTAGATGGTGACACTGGTGTTTTGCGGGTCCTTTTTAATGAAGATGCCAGTTGGGGACCTGTGAGGCGTCTGTTTCTCAAACTAGAGACTCTAATGTGCTTATCTTCTTGCTTAGTTGTGCAACGCGGCCTCCCACTTCTTTTTCTACTCTGGTTAGAGCCTGTTTGTGCTGTCCTCTGAAGGGAGTAGTACACACTGTTGTAGGAAATCTTCAATTTCTTAGCAATTTCTCGCATGGAATAGCCTTCATTTCTAAGAACAAGAATAGACTGTCGAGTTTCAGATGAAAGTTCTCTTTTTCTGGCCATTTTGAGCGTTTAATTGACCCCACAAATGTGATGCTCCAGAAACACAATCTGCTCAAAGGAAGGTCAGTTTTTTAGCTTCTGTAACGAGCTAGACTGTTTCCAGATGTGTGAACATGATTGCACAAGGGTTTTCTAATCATCAATTAGCCTTCTGAGCCAATGAGCAAACACATTGTACTATTAGAACACTGGAGTGATAGTTGCTGGAAATGGGCCTCTATACACCTATGTAGATATTGCACCAAAAACCAGACATTTGCAGCTAGAATCGTCATTTACCACATTAGCAATGTATAGAGGGGATTTGTTTAAAGTTAGGACTAGTTTAAAGTTATTTTCATTGAAAAGTACAGTGCTTTTCCTTAAAAAATAAGGACATTTCAATGTGACCCCAAACTTTTGAACGGTAGTGTGTGTATATATATATATATATACTTGCACTTCTTTGTATGTAACGATTTTATGAAACAATACCGGATTTTATTGAACTGCTGGAATATGTTTTTGTTTATCCATACTGCATAGTGTATATAGTTGTACTATAAGAAGTGAAAGCCTATGGTTGCTCCATACACGTGTGTCTTTACTCCACTAACACAGCTGGACTGTCCCAGACTAACCTACTGGCTTACTTCAGCAGGGATGCCTGGTCTGTGTGTGTCCCCCTCCCCAGCGAATCAGAAGGGAACTGACACTACACTTTCTCCCACCAAGTGACTACTTCCTACCAGGGTGTGTAAGAGCCCCTGTGAGTGGTGAAGTGTGTGCAAAGAAAGAAGTATACAGATAGGTATAAAGAAAAACGAAGTATCTCCATTTGTCCACAAGATCACATAAGATAAGAAAACAGTAACCCTGTGTTCACTACAGCTGCGCTACATATACACAGGCTCACATACAAAATACTGACATCTGGTGGTGAAACCACTAAAAATCTTCATCACCTCCTTACTTTTAAGCTGAGGGCTTTTGCAACAGGTGCCATAAAAGGAACACCCATGGTGGAATACCACAGCCACGATTGTAAGCTATAATTACATGTGACACAGGGGGTATGTGTGGACATTCCCTTAAAGTGACAGATAACGTGCTCTGTCCAAGTAATGGGTAATGGTTTGAGGTCTCAGCAGCTGGACCTCCACTAATCACAAGTGATGACACAGAAGCTTCCGGAACGTTTCCCAGCCTGCAGCTGTCAGGGTGTGCTGGTAGTTGTAGTTCTGCACCAGCTGGATTGCTGCAGGTTGGGGTATAGGGTCCAAAATAATAACTGAGCAGGGAATAAAGGGATGGGATACTGTACCGAACAGCGAGTACACCACTCCAAGGATGACGTCACTGGTTTTCGATATTGAGGAATGAAAGTCAGAGGCGTCGGATCCATTTTCCATCTGTAAAGAGAAGAATCCGATTAATCCTCATAATGTAAGGAGATGAGTGCGGGTGAGGAGACTGGATACAGGGCCAAAGCGGCGGATTACAGGAGAAAATCTGCTCCCCGCAGCAGTCGACTGACTGTATGATGTGTACTGATCACGTATAAGGACTTACTAAGGTGCATAGGACTACACCAGTGGAGGGACACCACATACTGATCACATATGAGGAGCGGGGCCCTGGCTGTGTGTACCGATAACATATGAGGAGCGGGGCCCCGGCTGTGTGTACCGATCACATATGAGGAGCGGGGCACCGGCTTAGTGTACTCATTACATATGAGAAGCGGGGCCCCGGGCTGTGTGTACTGATCGCGTATGAGGAGCAGGGCCCCGGCCCATGTGTACTGATCACGTATAAGGAGCGGGGCCCCCGGCTGTGTGTGTGAGTGCAGGTAGACAAGACAGAGTCTCGTGCGTTTAGTATAAAAATAGAACAGTTTACTGAACAAGGCTGGAGGTGAACAGTACACAGGTAGTACAATACAGGTAGTGCAAATCTTGACATTGAAAAGTAGTTGCTGACAGTAAGGTAAGAACAGTAGTAGGTGCTTTGTAGAAGTAAGTGCTTTGTTGAGGTAGGTGCTTTGCAAAGAGAAGGAAGAGTTGCCAGAGGAGCCCTGCCCAATGTAGTATATGTGCTCTGCCAGAACAAGAGTGTAAAAAAGATAAGTGTTACTTGTACTCATGTATAGACTGCCTTCTGCCACCTAGTTGCGTAGAACCCGCCCTTGGTGGATAGCATGAGCCCCAGTCGTCGTTATCTGGGTGTAGCAGGTTCCCGAGACTGCTAAGTCGTCCTGCGCTGCACAGTAGGCTACATAGACCTATTCCGGTAGCTTTGTCCTACTGGGGTCAGTTCCTCTAGTATCCGGAGACTGCCCTGCACGTTTTAGAAGGGTTCTTGGCGTGGGCTAGGGTTATCCTAGGTGGTTTCTCTCCCGTAAGGTGAGCTTAGCAATGCATAGTCAAAGTAGTTGCTTGCATAAAAGAAAGTCTGTTGTACAGAGCTAGTCTCTCACACATCTATCCACTTGGACCTCGACTACTAACTCCTGCACTTCCTTCCACAGGGAACTAACTCCTCCTACAGGGGTAAATCTAAACCCTCCTGTGAGTGGTGGGGCTGAGTGTGGGTGAGAGAGAAGGATAGGATAAGAAGGAAGAGCACCTGTGACTGGTCAGCATATAGCAGGTAATACAAAACAATTAACCCTAAACTCTACAGCTGTCCATATAAGACATAAAAACATAAAAAGTCGTGACACCTAGTGGGGACACTATGGTACTACATCTCCCACTTTGTTAACCTGAGAGAACGACTTACAAAGGTGCATAGGACTACACCAATGGAGGGACACCACATACCGATCACATATGAGGAGCGAGGCCCCGGCTGTGTGTACCGATCACATATGCGGAGCGGGCCCCTGGCTGCGTACTGATTACATATGAGGAGTGGGACCCTGGTTTGTGCAGTCAGTGCAGTGTGACAGCGTATGGCTCCACACACGACAATCATTGACCAGCGTCTGTTCTTACACTACACCCCACATTAACCCTTTCCTCTCCGGAGCTCACAGGATCAGTGCCATATTCGAGGTAATTTCCTGATTAACCTCTCGCTGACCGATCACTCCTCCTGATGACTTATTGATCTGCTCCCAACACCAATAAAACTGATCAGAACGTCCGGAGTGCAGGGCGCGACCTCTAACACCAAAGACAGAGGAAAGACAAAGCTCCCGAGGTCTGTCACCTTCCAGGAGCAGCCGCAGAGTGGGGCCAGAGAACACTACTGCCCAGCATTAGTGCCCTATAACAGTAATCCCCGGCATCAGTGCCCCCATAACACTAATCCTCAGCATTAATGCCCCCATAACACTACTTCCCAGCATCAGTGCCCCATAACACTACTCCTCAGCATTAGTGCCCCCATAACACTACTCCCCAGCATCAGTGCCCCCATAACACTACTTCCCAGCATCAGTGCCCCCATAACACTACTCCCCAGCATCAGTACCCCCATAACAGTACTCCTCAGCATTAGTGCCCCCATAACAGTACTCCTCAGCATTAGTGCCCCCATAACACTACTCCTCAGCATCAATGCCCCCATAACACTACTCCCCAGCATCAGTGCCCCCATAACACTACTCCTCAGCATTAGTGCCCCCATAACACTACTCCTCAGCATTAGTGCCCCATAACACTACTCCCCAGCATCAGTGCCCCCATAACACTACTCCCCAGCATCAGTACCCCCATAACAGTACTCCTCAGCATTAGTGCCCCATAACACTACTCCCCAGCATCAGTGCCCCCATAACACTACTCCCCAGCATCAGTGCCCCCATAACACTACTCCCCAGCATCAGTGCCCCCATAACACTACTCCTCAGCATTAGTGCCCCCATAACACTACTTCCCAGCATCAGTGCCCCCATAACAGTACTCCTCAGCATTAGTGCCCCCATAACACTACTCCTCAGCATCAATGCCCCCATAACACTACTCCCCAGCATCAGTGCCCTATAACACTACTCCCCAGCATCAGTGCCCCCATAACACTACTCCCCAGCATCAGTGCCCCCATAACACTACTCCCCAGCATTAGTGCCCCCATAACACTACTCCCCGGCATTGGTGTCCCCATAACACTACTTCTTGGCATCGGTGCCCCCATAACACTACTTCTTGGCATCGGTGCCCTCATAAAAAGACTTCTCGGCATCGGTGCCCCCATAACACTACTCCCCGGCATCAGTGCCCCTATAACACTATTCCCCCCCCCCCCCGGCATCAGTGCCCCCATAATGCAACCCCCCCCCCCACATCATGTATACCACCACATACAGACCTCTCCCTTGTGATGACTGATCTATAAGCTCTGTTATCTGCCGGAGAGCGCATGGTCCCCCCCATCACCCAGTGAGACCCCCTGACGGCGGAGGTGGAGGAGTCTTGCTGCTGCTGAGCATTGAGGCTATCTCCCCCCTTGTATAGCGGTGGATCAGCTGACAGCTGCAGCTCCCCCTTCCCCTCTGGTTTGGGATGGAGGGGTGCAGAGGCTTTGGGACCCCCCCTCGTCCCTGCAGGGTATAAATGGCCGTGACACATAACTGCTATGGAGGAGTCGCCATGCTCGGTGAAGGTGACCGCCGCTCACCACAAACAATAGTATCCCGGAGTTACCTTCTGGGGTGGTGGGAGCCGCAGCCTCACAACTTTAAGCCTCCATGGAGGAGCGGAGAGGGCTCGTCTGAGTGCGTCAGCGGCTGCGGGGGGAGGCGATGCTGCTCTTCATAGGGAGATCTGCAGCAGATCAGCACTGGGAGCCTCATCCTCCGCCGCTCCCGAGAACATCCATCCCCACCGTCAGCTGCTCATCCAGGAGGGAGGGGCTGCTGCAGAACCTCTTCCACATCCACCGACTGGACACAGGATGGAATCATCTACTGAAGATGTGATACAATGTAACAAGTTATATGGAGTGATGACTGCTGATCGGCTACAGTGTGATACTCCAGGCTCCACCCCACAACTCACAGCTGTATGGACAACCATGAAGGATGATCGGACACTCTCCGGGCATGCTGGGAGTTGTAGTTTTGCAAGAGCTGAGAAGCTGGAGGTTGTAGATCCCCACTTTATATGATATCCCCTTAAGGGTGCGTTCACACATACAGGATCTACAGCTTCAAATCTGTGAACGCAGCTTAAAGGAACAATCCATAACCCAGGACAATATAAAGGGAATCCAGGGATCAGCTGCACAATCTGTCCCAGCTCTATCAGATACCATACAGATGGCAGAGTGTATCACACACTGTATCTAAGGAATCTATGTGCAGTAGACTATAATGGATATCAATGATGCTAATGGTAACTAATAGGGGGAGGAGCCATCAGGAGTGCAGTCAGCAGGGAGGAGCCATCTGTACAGACAAGGGGGAGAAGCCACCAGGAGTGCAGACAGCAGGGAGGAGCCATAAGGGGTGCAGTCAGCAGGGAGGAGCCATTAGGAGTGCAGTCAGCAGGGAGGAGCCATCAGTACAGACAAGGTAGAGGAGCCATTAGGAGTGCAGACAGCAGGGAGGAGGCATCAGTACAGACAACGGGGAGGAGCCACCAGGAGTGCAGACAGCAGGGAGGAGGCATCAGCACAGACAACGGGGAGGAGCCACCAGGAGTGCAGACAGCAGGCATCAGTACAGACAGCAGGGAGGAGCCATCAGTACAGACAAGGTAGAGGAGCCATTAGGAGTGCAGACAGCCCAATAGAGAGGCCGGGGAGAGGAATGATACAGCTGTTTACATAACCAGGAAAAGTATTTTCCTGGGTTCTGTTATGTAATGAGATGTGTAATGACCTTCTCTGGCCCCGCCTCTCTGACTTGGTTGACAGCTCTGATGGTCTCCTAATAGGATGCAAAAGCTGTCAACCATAGCTGATGGGGCTCAATACAAGGAGCTCCAGCCCAGAACCAGAAGAGCCGCCTCCTGGACACTTGCTGTAGCAATTGCCTATACATTATGCAACATTATGTGACATCAGAAAATGGCAGCTCCCTGTGGAATGACCTCTTCAAAGGTCACAGAGCGCGCTCAGTAATGCTGCATATTCATCTCAAGGGGACAGTGCCTGTCTATTGCCGTCTATGTCCAGGCGTCTTGCTCTAACTTGCTGTCACTAAATATGACAATATGGCCGCCCTCATAACAACGTACAAAAAGTGACGTAGGAAAAAATTAAAGTTAGAAAACAGATTAGCATAAAAGAACAAGTTTTAGTGTCTGAATAGTGTCTATAGCACCTATACTGTAAACCAGAATATCATCATATCGTATACATTTACCACCACCATACACCGTACCAATAAATGATGTCACCATACAATACGTAATGTTACCATATGGCATACAGACATACAACCATCTGATTAGCAGTACTGCCATATAGCATACACATCCAGCCATCTAATACACATATAAATAATGCCGCCATACATCATACACAGACATATAACTTACTGAGGATCCCCGCTCAGCCCCTGACAGGAGGAACAGACTGAGGATTAATGCTCAGCCCCTGACAGGAGGAACAGACTGAGGATTAATGCTCAGCCCCTGACAGGAGGAACAGACTGAGGATCACCGCTCAGCCCCTGACTGGAGGAACTGACTGAGGATCACCGCTCAGCCCCTGACAGGAGGAACAGACTGAGAATTAATGCTCAGCCCCTGACAGGAGGAACAGACTGAGGATCATCGCTCAGCCCCTGACAGGAGGAACAGACTGAGGATCATCGCTCAGCCCCTGACAGGAGGAACAGACTGAGGATCACCGCTCAGCTCCTGACAGGAGGAACAGACTGAGAATTAATGCTCAGCCCCTGACAGGAGGAACAGACTGAGAATTAATGCTCAGCCCCTGACAGGAATAACAGACTGAGAAACACCGCTCAGCCCCTGACAGGAGGAACAGACTGAGGATCACCGCTAAGCTCCTGACAGGAGGAACAGACTGAGGATCACCGCTCAGCCCCTGACAGGAGGAACAGACTGAGGATCACCGCTCAGCTCCTGACAGGAGGAACAGACTGAGGATCACCGCTCAGCTCTTGACAGGAGGAACAGACTGAGGATGACAGCTCAGCTCCTGACAGGAGGAACAGACTGAGGATCACCGCTCAGCCCCTGACAGGAGGAACAGACTGAGGATCACCACTCAGCCCCTGACAGGAGGAACAGACTGAGGATCACCGCTCAGCCCCTGACAGGAGGAACAGACTGAGGATCATCGCTCAGCCCCTGACAGGAGGAACAGACTGAGGATCATCGCTCAGCCCCTGACAGGAGGAACAGACTGAGGATCATCGCTCAGCCCCTGACAGGAGGAACAGACTGAGAATTAATGCTCAGCCCCTGACAGGAGGAACAGACTGAGGATCACCGCTCAGCCCCTGACAGGAGGAACAGACTGAGGATCACCGCTAAGCTCCTGACAGGAGGAACAGACTGAGGATCACCGCTCAGCCCCTGACAGGAGGAACAGACTGAGGATCACCGATCAGCCCCTGACAGGAGGAACAGACTGAGGATCACCGCTCAGCCCCTGACAGGAGGAACAGACTGAGGATCACCGCTCAGCCCCTGACAGGAGGAACAGACTGAGGATCATCGCTCAGCCCCTGACAGGAGGAACAGACTGAGGATTAATGCTCAGCCCCTGACAGGAGGAACAGACTGAGAATTAATGCTCAGCCCCTGACAGGAGGAACAGACTGAGGATCACCGCTCAGCCCCTGACAGGAGGAACAGACTGAGGATTAATGCTCAGCCCCTGACAGGAGGAACAGACTGAGGATCACCGCTCAGCCCCTGACAGGAGGAACAGACTGAGGATTAATGCTCAGCCCCTGACAGGAGGAACAGACTGAGGATCACCGCTCAGCCCCTGACAGGAGGAACAGACTGAGGATCACCACTCAGCTCCTGACAGGAGGAACAGACTGAGGATCACCGCTCAGTACCTGACAGGAGGAACAGACTGAGGATCCCCGCTCAGCCCCTGACAGGAGGAACAGACTAAGGATCACCGCTCAGCCCCTGACAGGAGGAACAGACTGAGGATCACCGCTCAGCCCCTGACAGGAGGAACAGACTGAGGATCCCCGCTCAGCCCCTGACAGGAGGAACAGACTAAGGATCACCGCTCAGCCCCTGACAGGAGGAACAGACTGAGGATCACCGCTCAGCCCCTGACAGGAGGAACAGACTGAGGATCACCGATCAGCCCCTGACAGGAGGAACAGACTGAGGATCACCGCTCAGCCCCTGACAGGAGGAACAGACTGAGGATCATCGCTCAGCCCCTGACAGGAGGAACAGACTGAGGATTAATGCTCAGCCCCTGACAGGAGGAACAGACTGAGAATTAATGCTCAGCCCCTGACAGGAGGAACAGACTGAGAATTAATGCTCAGCCCCTGACAGGAGGAACAGACTGAGGATCACCGCTAAGCTCCTGACAGGAGGAACAGACTGAGAATTAATGCTCAGCCCCTGACAGTAGGAACAGAAGGAGGATCACCGCTCAGTACCTGACAGGAGGAACAGACTGAGGATTAATGCTCAGCCCCTGACAGGAGGAACAGACTGAGGATCACCACTCAGCCCCTGACAGGAGGAACAGACTGAGGATCACCGCTCAGCCCCTGACAGGAGGAACAGACTGAGGATCACCGCTCAGCCCCTGACAGGAGGAACAGACTGAGGATCACCGCTAAGCTCCTGACAGGAGGAACAGACTGAGGATCACCACTCAGTACCTGACAGGAGGAACAGACTGAGGATCACCGCTCAGCCCCTGACAGGAGGAACAGACTGAGGATCACTGCTCAGCACAGGGTCTACGGATCAGCACAGAGGTGATGGCCGTTGTAACCAGCTCGTGATCTGCAGACAAGGCATCAGTCATGCGGACGTTCCCAGTGACCGCTCTGCAGGATAATAGCAGGGATCACTCCGGTGACGTACCCCCTGTATTACCCGGCTGCACCCACTGCCAGCCCACCCCCGGGGGTCCTCACCATCCTAGGGGGGGGGGGCACATATGAAGTCATGGAAATCTGAGTTTTGTCTTTGAAGATTATTAAATTTTGAACAAACATCTGGATCCCCGCGGAGACGAGATCGCTGCCAGAATCTGATCCCTTCATCTATTATTATCCCGAACCGCTGATCCAGACAATAACAGGAACATCACTGCAACCCTGGGATTCTACTGCTACATTGTGTGTACAGAGAGGTAGTCACAGCCCCGCCCCTGCATATCATGTGTATAGAGAGATAGTCACAGCCCCGCCCCCTGTATATCATGTGTATTGGGAGGTAATCAAAGCCCCACCCCATGTATATCATGTGTATAGAGAGGTAGTCACAGCCCCGCCCCTGCATATCATGTGTATAGAGAGATAGTCACAGCCCCGCCCCCTGTATATCATGTGTATAGAGAGGTAGTCACAGCCCTGCCCCCTGTATACCTGTGTATAGAGAGATAGTCACAGCCCCGCCCCCTGTATATCATGTGTATAGAGAGGTAGTCACAGCCCTGCCCCCTGTATACCTGTGTATAGAGAAGTAGTCACAGCTCCGCCCCCTGTATATCCTGTGTATAGAGAGGTAGTAACTGCCCGGCCCCCAGTATATCTTGTGTATAGAGGTAGTCACAGCCCCGCCCCCTGTATATCCTGTGTATAGAGGTAGTCACAGCCCCGCCCCCAGTATATCTTGTGTATAGAGGTAGTCACAGCCCCGCCCCCTGTATATTATGTGTATAGAGAGGTAGTCACAGCCCCGCCCCCTGTATATCATGTGTATAGAGAGGTAGTCACAGCCTCGCCCCCTGTATATCCTGTGTATAGGGAGGTAGTCAAAGCCCCGTCCCCGGTATATCCTGTGTATAGAGAGGTAGTCAAAGCCCCGCCCCCTGTGTATCCTGTGTATAGATAGGTAGTCACAGCCCCGCCCCCTGTATATCCTGTGTATAGAGAGGTAGTCACAGCCCCGCCCCTGTATATCCTGTGCATAAAGAGGTAGTCACAGCCCCGCCCCCTGTATATCCTGTGTATAGAGAGGTAGACACAGCCCCACCCCCTGTATATCCTGTGTATAGAGAGGTAGTCACAGCCCCGCCCCCTGTATATCCTGTGTATAGAGGTAGTCACAGCCCCGCCCCCTGGATTCATGGTACAGTGTAGTATTTGTGTGTCAGATATAATAGCGCAGTGGTCGATGAGTGATCACCACAGGGCTGAATATTGTATCTTGGCAGAGGAAAGTAATAAGACGCCGGCCAAGTCCTAGCCCCCCCCCCCCCCCCCCCAGTGATAGCGGCGGCGGTGGCCATATCTCTGAGATTTCATTACCCAGAGGCCCCATGGTGACAGAAAGAAAATACTTTCCTTGCTATTCACAGGATCATAGTGTATCGGCTCCTCAAAGAAGCCTCAGCAACATACATATAGGATAATCTCTCCTCTCCTGACATCCTCTGTGCTGCTGTGACCTCTCCTATAAGATAAGCACACTCCTCTCCTGACATCCTCTGTGCTGCTGTGTCCTCTCCTATAAGATCAGCACCCTCCTCTCCTGACATCCTCTGTGCTGCTGTGTCCTCTCCTATAAGATCAGCACACTCCTCTCCAGACATCCTCTGTGCTGCTGGGACCTCTCCTATAAGATCAGCACCCTCCTCTCCTGACATCCTCTGTGCTGCTGAGACCTCTCCTATATGATCACCCTCCTCTCCTGACATCCTCTGTGCTGCTGTGTCCTCTCCTATATGATCAGTTCCCTCCTCTCCTGTCATCCTCTGTGATGCTGTGTCCTCTCCTATATGATCAGTTCCCTCCTCTCCTGTCATCCTCTGTGATGCTGTGACCTCTCCTATAGGATCAGCACCCTCCTCTCCTGACATCCTCTGTGCTGCTGTGACCCTCTCCTATAGGATCAGCACCCTCCTCTCCTGACATCTTCTGTGTTGCTGGGACCTCCCCTATATGATCAGCCCCCTCCTCTCCTGATATCCTCTGTGCTGCAGTGTGACCTCTCCTATAAGATCAGCCCCCTCTTCTCCTGACATCCTCTTTGCTGCTGTGACCTCCCCTATATGATCAGCCCCCTCCTCTCCTGACATCCTCTGTGCTGCTGTGACCTCCCCTATAGATTAGCACCCTCCTCTCCTGACATCCTCTGTGCTGCTGTGTGACCTCCCCTTTATGATCAGCTCCCTCCTCTCCTGACATCCTCTGTGCTGCTGTGACCTCTCCTATAAGATCAGCCATCGTCCTCCTCTCCTGACATCCTATGTGCTGCTGTAACCTCTCCTATAAGATCAGCACCCCCCTCTCCTGACATCCTCTGTGCTGCTGTGACCTCTCCTATAAGATCAGCACCCCCCTCTCCTGACATCCTCTGTGCTGCTGAGACATCCCCTATAAGATCAGCACCCTCCTCTCCTGACATCCTCTGTGCTGCTGTGTCCTCCACTATAAGATCAGCCCCCTCCTCTCCTGATATCCTCTGTGCTGCTGTGTCCCCTTCTATATGATCAGCCCCCTCTTCTCCTGACATCCTCTGTGCTGCTGAGACCTCCTCTATAGATCAGCACCCTCCTCTCCTGACATCCTCTGTGCTGCTGAGACCTCTCCTATAAGATCAGCCCCCTCCTCTCCTGACATTCTCTGTGCTGCTGTGTCCTCCCCTATAAGATCAGCACCCTCCTCTCCTGACATCCTCTGTGCTGCTGTGTGACGTCTCCTATGAGATCAGCCCCCTCCTCTCCTGACATCCTCTGTGCTGCTGTGTCCTCCCCTATATGATCAGCCCCCTCCTCTCCTGACATCCTCTGTGCTGCTGTGACCTCCCCTATAAGATCAGCACCCTCCTCTCCTGACATCCTCTGTGCTGCTGGGACCTCCCCTATAAGATCAGCCCCCTCCTCTCCTGACATCCTCTGTGCTGCTGTGACCTGACCTCCCCTATAAGATCAGCACCCTCCTCTCCTGACATCCTCTGTGCTGCTGTGTCCTCTCCTATAAGATCAGCACCCTCCTCTCCTGACATCCTCTGTGCTGCTGGGACCTCCCCTATATGATCAGCACCCTCCTCTCCTGACATCCTCTGTGCTGCTGGGACTTCTCCTATATCATCAGCCCCCTCCTCTCCTGACATCCTCTGTGCTGCTGTGTCCTCTCCTATAAGATCAGCACCCTCCTCTCCTGACATCCTCTGTGCTGCTGGGACCTCTCCTATAGTATCAGCCCCCTCCTCTCCTGACATCCTCTGTGCTGCTGTGACCTCCCCTATAGATCAGCACCCTCCTCTCCTGACATCCTCTGTGCTGCTGGGACCTCCCCTATAGATCAGCACCCTCCTCTCCTGACATCCTCTGTGCTGCTGAGACCTCTCCTATGTGATCAGCCCCCTCCTCTCCTGACATCCTCTATGCTGCTGTGTGACCTCTCCTATAAGATCAGCACCCTCCTCTCCTGACATCCTCTGTGCTGCTGAGACCTCTCCTATGTGATCAGCCCCCTCCTCTCCTGACATCCTCTATGCTGCTGTGTGACCTCTCCTATAAGATCAGCCCCCTCCTCTCCTGACATCCTCTGTGCTGCTGTGTGACCTCCCCTATAGATCAGCCTCCTCCTCTCCTTGAGAAAGAGGTCAGCACGACTTCGAAACGCGTTGTGTTTTAATAAATAGTTTTTTTATCTTCATTATTTATTTTTTGGCCTATCTTGGACCAGCGCCCGATCTTACCCAGTGGTTGGAGTGGAGGATATATGTTTTATGCAATTACCGGTTTGGTCTCTGGGAGTGGCTGCGGTCCACACACATGTGAGCATTGAGAGTTGTGCCTTGCATTTGCACAACCACACCAGGTGAGAGTCTTCCCTTTACTCCCCTGCACTTACCTAAGTCTTGCAGACCCCACACATTGAAGCGCTGTTCACATTTATCTCTCCTCCTCTCCTGACATCCTCTGTGCTGCTGTGTGACCTCTCCTATAAGATCAGCCTCCTCCTCTCCTGACATCCTCTGTGCTGCTGTGTGACATCTCCTATAAGATCAGCCTCCTCCTCTCCTGACATCCTCTGTGCTGCTGTGTGACATCTCCTATAAGATCAGCCTCCTCCTCTCCTGACATCCTCTGTGCTGCTGTGTGACATCTCCTATATGATCAGCTCCCTCCTCTCCTGACATCCTCTGTGCTGCTGAGACCTCTCCTATAAGATCAGCCCCCTCCTCTCCTGACATCCTCTGTGCTGCTGTGACCTCCCCTATATGATCAGCCCCCTCCTCTCCTGACATCCTCTGTGCTGCTGTGACCTCCCCTATATGATCAGCCCCCTCCTCTCCTGACATCCTCTGTGCTGCTGTGGAGGAGAACATACGTGTTGGACCTGGTGCGGTCTGCTCTATCTGTTCCTATGTGCGTCACGCACTACAATGCAGTAAAGTGACATCTGCTGCAACTTATGCAATAGTAAAGCCAAGTAATAAGCGGCGCCCCCCCCCCCGGACAGGGCTGGGGCTGCAGTGCATTGTGGGAACACTCTGTGTGTTCTTATAGAGAAGCTTTGTGTGTTCATTGTGTCTATATTTATAGGTCCTGAGTTACAATGAGAGAAGATCATTGACCTTATCGGCCCCAGGGAGTTGACGCTTGTTCACACGGACAAAGAACTTGGATAGAAGAGTAGCGCTGGCCTGAGGATTTCGCTGATCCCGAGTTACCCAGCGCAGCCTATACACAAAAACACAGCAATATTTCACCTCACCTTTATTTCATACAGAACTTTAAATCCACCTATTGTCGTCTACCGGAGAGTGTTGTGGGCATGCTCTATGATCTGTGCAGGGTTCAATGTGCAAGGAGGGAGAGAAGGTGAGCTGTGGCTATACCTTACATACTTCTACCGGAGAGTGTTGTGGGCATGCTCTATGATCTGTGCAGGGTTCAATGTGCAAGGAGGGAGAGAAGGTGAGCTGTGGCTATACCTTACATACTTCTAAAGGAGAGTGTTGTGGGCATGCTCTATGATCTGTGCAGCGATTAATGTGCAAGGATATAGTGAGCTGTGAGCATGCCCTATGAACTCTGCAGTGAGCTGTGGCTATACCTACATACTTCTACAGGAGAGTGTTGTGGGCATGCTCTATGAACTGTGCAGCGATTAATGTGCAAGGAAAGAGAGGCTGGAAGCTGTGGAATCCGTATTCAGGACATGTAGTGAGTGCGGTGCAGAGACTGCTGAGTGCCCGGCTGAATGTATACAGAGCCCCCCTTATGGTGGTGATATGTGCGGAGGGACGGCAACCAGGGGGCGGTAGAGAGTAACTAATGTACCGGCTACATCCACAGACATATAGAAACGCTGTACACTCACACTGTAGATATATATGTATATATATATGTATACACACACACACACACATACTGTATACTCACACTGTATGCATATATATATATATATATATATATATATATATATACAGGGCCGCCTATGGGTGTTCAGAGCGGAGCCGCTCGGCGGCCGTGCTCTGAACTGCCGCGGTCCCGGGTGCCGCTCGTAGCCCGGGGCTGCGGATATTAGCGGGCACGGTCCGATCGCCGTGCCCACTAATAAAGTAATCAGATTTCCTGATGCAGCCGTTCCCTGGTGTCTAGTGGGGTCCTGGAGGAGCGATCCACACGTCCGGCTCGGGCCGGGGTCTGCGCCGTAATGGCCCAGGGGGGAATAACCCTAACCCAAGGGGGGGAGAAGAACCCTAACACCAGGGGGGGAGAACCCTAAACCCAGGCGGGAAGAACCCTAACCCCAGGGGGGAAGAACCCTTACCCCAGGGGCAATAACCCTAACCCAGGGGGCAATAACCCTAACCCCAGGGGGAAATAACCCTAACCCCAGGGGGAATAACCCTAACCCCAGGGGGGGGAAGAACCCTAACCCCAGGGGGGAATAACCCTAACCCCAGATGGGAATAACCTTAACCCCAGATGGGAATAACCCTAACCCCAGGGGGGGAATAACCCTAACACCAGGGGGAAAAACCCTAACCCCAGGGGGGGAATAACCCTAACCCTAGGGGGGAATAACCCTAACCCCAGGGGGAATAACCCTAACCCCAGGGGGGGAATAACCCTAACACCAGGGGGAAAAACCCTAACCCCAGCGGGGCAATAACCCTAACCCCAGGGGGAATAACCCTAACCCTAGGGGGGGAAGAACCCTAACCCCAGGGGGGAATAACTCTAACCCCAGATGGGAATAACCCTAACCCCAGGGGGGTAATAACCCTAACCCCAGGGGGGGAATAACCCTAACACCAGGGGGAAAAACCCTAACCCCAGCGGGGCAATAACCCTAACTCCAGGGGGGAATAACCCTAACCCCAGGGAGAATAACCCTAACTCCAGGGGGGAATAACCCTAACCCCAGACGGGAATAACCCTAACCCCAGACGGGAATAACCCTAACCCCAGACGGGAATAACCCTAACCCCAGGGGGGCTTCTAGTATAAAATAAATAAATAAAAGTGTTGTTATTAGTAAGAATCCCCTCCTCTAATAAAAGTCTGAATCACCCCCCCCCCCTTTTCCCAGGTTTTAACCCCTTAAGGACAGAGCCTGAAATGGCCTTAATGACAGAGACAAATTTTATGAATATGACCAGTGTCACTTTAGTCATTAATAACTTCGGGATGCTTTTACCTATCCGGCTGATTCTGAGATTGTTTTCTCGTGACATATTGTTCTTTACATTTCTGGTAAATTGGAGTCGATACTCATAACAAATATTTATGAAAAAAAACCCAAATAATGTGAAAAAATGCATTTTTCCAACTTTGAAACTTTTTTGCGTATACAGAAAGTGGTTATACCACATAAATTATATATTAAATAGCATTAGCAACATGTCTACTTTATGTTGGCGGCATTTATTAAACTATCTTTCATTTTTTTTTAGACAATAGAAAGCTTAAAACATAAGCAGCAAATTTCCAAATTTTCAGTAAAATTTCAAAATCAGATATTTTTAGGGACCTGTTCAGGTATAGGCTCGGTTCACACGTTGTAAGAGTGCGGCTGTATTTGCGGCTGTAATTGTGCGGCGGTATTTTTGGTGGTTCGTGTGTATGCTGGGAAGTATAGGATATGCGGCTGCACAGTGCACACTATGTATGAATCTACGGCCCTATCGTAAACGGACCCGTAAAAAATGAACAAGACCATTATTTGCGGCTGGACATGCGGCCGTGGATTGACAGGCGGTCCGTACGGAGTACTTCAAAAATAGCCGGCAATGATGCCGAATGCCGATGCCTCTAATAGTTAATATATTAAATTAATCAAACACATTTTCTTTGTAATCAAGACACTTTCATTGATCAATAATTTATTTCTAACGAATCCATCATTTTGCAATTAAATATACTGTTAAAAAAAATAGATATATAAATAAATGTATATTTATCTATATATTTATTTTTTGACAGTAAATTTAATTGCACAATGATGGATTCGTTAGAATTAAATTATTGACCAACGAAACTGAATTTATTTAAACGAAAATGTGTTTTCTTAATTAAATATTAATTAGTACAGGAAGCTCCATAAGCCGGTAATTCATATTGCCGGTAATAGAGCATTCTGTACTAATCATCACTTTACTTTAATGAAAACATCAAATGTTTCTTCTAATTATGTTATCACAATAGCATTATTAGAAGAAACATTTAGAATTATATGTGCGCTCAGCTGATTGGCTGTTCGGCTGAGCGCACATATAATGAGCCGGTCCGCAGTACAGTGACTTCATTGTGCTGCGGACCAGCGAAGAGGACACATCGGGGTGAGTATAGAGCTCTCCCCACCCCCTCCCCAGCACTGCACCCCTCCCAGCAAGGAAGGGGGGTCACTTAACCCCTTCCTTACTGGGATGGGTGCAGTCTGACATCAGTCTGGCCCCCAAGGGGTTAAGGGGGATGCAATACATCCTCCCTTAACCCCTTGGGGGTCAGACTGTAAGCAGCAATCTGTAAAGATGCTGCATACTGTAAGGAGCACAACACCGCTCACAATGATGGGTGTTGTGCTCCTGTTTGTGTGTTTTTTGTGTGTTTCTCCCTTTTTGTTTTTCAGATATCGGTATCCTGGGGATTATGTCGGATTCCGTGGACTACGTCGATGACCAGCGGTTGTTCTTTGAATTTTTTTAATAAAATGGTCAATGAGGGGTGTGGGGGTGTTTTTATTTGAATAAAAAATATTTTATATTATATTATATAAATAGGAGCAGTATTATAGTAGTTATATTCCTGTATATAGGAGCAGTATTATAGTAGTTATATTCCTGTATATAGGAGCAGTATTATGGTAGTTATATCCCTGTATATAGGAGCAGTATTATAGTAGTTATATCCCTGTATATAGGAGCAGTATTATAGTAGTTATATTCCTGTATATAGGAGCAGTATTATGGTAGTTATATCCCTGTATATAGGAGCAGTATTATAGTAGTTATATCCCTGTATATAGGAACAGTATTATAGTAGTTATATTCCTGTATATAGGGGCAGTATTATAGTAGTTATATTCCTGTATATAGGGGCAGTATTATAGTAGTATATTCCTGTATATAGGAGCAGTATTATAGTAGTTATATTCCTGTATATAGGAGCAGTATTATAGTAGTTATATTCCTGTATATAGGGGGCAGTATTATAGTAGTTATATTCCTGTATATAGGGGGCAGTATTATAGTAGTTATATTCCTGTATATAGGGGGAAGTATTATAGTAGTTATATCCCTGTATATGGGAGCAGTATTATAGTAGTTATATTCCTGTATATAAGGGACAGTATTATAGTAGTTATATTCCTGTATATAGGAGCAGTATTATAGTAGTTATATTCCTGTATATAGGAGCAGTATTATAGTAGTATATCCCTGTATATGGGAGCAGTATTATAGTAGTTATATTCCTGTATATAAGGGACAGTATTATAGTAGTTATATTCCTGTATATAGGAGCAGTATTATAGTAGTTATATTCCTGTATATAGGAGCAGTATTATAGTAGTTATATTCCTATATATAGGAGCAGTATTATAGTAGTTATATTCCTGTATATAGGAGCAGTATTATAGTAGTTATATCCCTGTATATAGGGGCAGTATTATAGTAGTTACATTCCTGTATATTGGAGCTGTATTATAGTAGTTATATTCTTGTATATAGGAGCAGTATTATAGTAGTTATATTCTTGTATATAAGGGGCAGTATTATAGTAGTTATATTCTTGTATATAGCAGCAGTATTATAGTAGTTATATCCCTGTATATAGGGGGCAGTATTATAGTAGTTATATTCCTGTATATAGCAGTATTATAGTAGTTATATTCCTGTATATTGGAGCTGTATTATAGTACTATATTCCTGTATATAGGGGGCAGTATTATAGTAGTTATATTCTTGTATATAGCAGCAGTATTATAGTAGTTATATCCCTGTATATAGGAGCAGTATTATAGTAGTTATATCCCTGTATATAGGGGCAGTATTATAGTAGTTATATCCCTGTATATAGGAGCAGTATTATAGTAGTTATATCCCTGTATATAGGAGCAGTATTATAGTAGTTATATTCCTGTATATAGGGAGCAGTATTATAGTAGTTATATTCTTGTATATAGGGGCAGTATTATAGTAGTTATATTCTTGTATATAGGGAGCCGTATTATAGTAGTTATATCCCTGTATATAGGAGCAGTATTATAGTAGTTATATTCCTGTATATAGGAGCAGTATTATAGTAGTTATATTCCTGTATATAGAAGCAGTATTATAGTAGTTATATCCCTGTATATAGGGGGCAGTATTATAGTAGTTATATTCCTGTATATAGGAGCAGTATTATAGTAGTTATATTCCTGTATATTGGAGCTGTATTATAGTAGTATATTCCTGTATATAGGGGGCAGTATTATAGTAGTTATATTCTTGTATATAGCAGCAGTATTATAGTAGTTATCCGACATGGAGAGAGAGAAGCAGCTGCACATCACACCTATGGCTGATACTAATGCTGCTAAGCCTATTATTAAAAAAACCAACTTCAGGATGTTAGAATATGAATCGATCAAGCCATATCGCACCGTGTACCAACGTGCAGGTCTCCTGGTTCACAAGGGATAACTCCACACCGTGTCGGTCAGTGACTGCCAACCCCGCAAAGCGTGCACATGCAGGGAAGGGAGGCCATGGAATGGCCCTGCAACCCTGATGTCACAGGACCAAACCCAAAATGCCCCACCAAAACCCAGCCAGCACCACCGGCGGAGAAGGCTGCCCCCAAACAACATAAGTATAAATATGGTATTGCACTCACCAAAACTGCTGCAGACAGAATGGGAAAAACATGGAGGTACTGTCCTGTGAGCACAGTGTATGCTCTGCTGACTTGGGTCACATGGGTCTTATAAAGGGGATTGTATTTGTTTCTTTCTTTCTCCGTGTTTTGCACTCCTCCTGGCAAGACAACATGACCGCAATCAGCAGGAGACACCTGAGTGCACATGGTTTTAATCCCTCCTGTTTCCCATTCTGTCTGCAGCAGCTATGGTGAGTGTAATACCTTATCCAGACTTGTGCTGTTTGGGGGCAACCTTCTCCGCCGGTGGTGGCGGCTGGGTGTTTTTGGGGGGGCTTTTTTTGGGTCTGGTCCTGTGACGTGGGGGTTGCAGGGCCGTTCCATGGCCCCCCTTACCTGAGACTGTGCACACCTGGCGGGGGTGGTGGTCACTGACCGACACAGTGTGGACTAACTGTAGGGAGCCATGTGTATCAGAGACCTGCACGTTGGTACATGGGGCAGTGTGGCTTGATCAATTTACACACAAACTTCTGATGTTTTTTCTATATGCAGCTGAGAGGCACTAGTATCAGCCATAGGTGTGAGGTGCAGCGCTTCAGTCTCTCCTTGGATCGTATTATAGTAGTTATAGTCCTCTATATAGGAGCAGTATTATAGTAGTTATAGTCCTCTATAGGAGCAGTATTATAGTAGTTACATATTTGTATATAGGGGCAGTAAAGTCTTGCAGGATCCCCTCTGACCCTCTCTTCTTTCTCTGTATGGGTAGCATTACTATTACTCTGTAATGTAACATCTTCAATAACTGCAACCTACAGTTGCAAGCGCTTACCTACACCCCCCGTGTACACACGATAAAAAGGTGGTCTATAGATATTAAAAATAGCAAACTATCAAACAGAGTGTCCCATGTCACCACGTTAAGGTGTCCTCAGAGACAGTCTACTCTTCTTTTGTCTGTACTTAAGTAAAATGCAGCGTGCAACATGCAGTGTGAACAGAGGCATAGAGGTGCGGCCAGAGGATATCATGTACACCTATAGCCGTTCTCCCTGCTGTCCTCCGGGTTCACACTGCACATCCCATCTCCTGGTATCAGTTACCTACAGGTTATTTCCTCTGATATTTCTGTACTATTACATTGGTAGAGAGGGTGGTAGACATGCAGGGTATCGGCTCCTGGGCTCCATATGAATGTGTGTGGGATCCTGAACCTATGGAGATGATTCCGGAAACACTATTGCTTCTTCTCCCCCCATATAATAAGTGTGAGAAGCATGGAGCCCTGGGAGGAGCGGATCCCACAGGGAGCGTTATTACATTACACTGCGCTTTCATCCCACTTCCAGGATTTTATCTGAAAATGTCATCAAAGGAAAATCATAATTTACTGGAAAATTTTTTAAAGGAATTGTGCTGTGTGAACGGAGGGCGGTGACCCCTCAGTGAGGCTTAAGGGGGACCAGACATGTGGTGACCATGGAGGCTGCTTAGTGGACACAGCACTGAGATGTCTATAGTCTTATATGCAGATGGGGGCGGCTCAGGACCCTCCAGCAAACTCCATGTACATATAGGCCATACATTTCTATCCTAATCCTCACAGACACCTGTATGCTCAATGTAGCTGAACATGCATGTATTCTTAATGGGGGCAGAGCATAGGGCTGCTGCTAGACTCCTCTCTCCTGTCATCTTCTATCATCTCTGTCTCGACTCCTCTGTCCTGTCCTCTTCTATCTTCTCTGTCTCCAGACTCCTCTGTCCTATCCTCTTCTATCTTCTCTGTCTCCAGACTCCTCTGTCCTCTCCCATGTCTCCAGACTCCTCTGTCCTCTCCGGTCTTCTGTCTCCAGACTCCTCTGTCCTCTCCTGTCTTCTCTCATGTCTCCAAACTACTCTGTCCTCTCCGGTCTTCTGTCTCCAGACTCCTCTGTCCTCTCCTGTCTTCTCTCATGTCTCCAGACTCCTCTGTCCTCTCCTGTCTTCTCTCCCTCCAGACTCCTCCGTCCTCTCTCATGTCTCCAGACTCCTCTGTCCTCTCCTGTCTTCTCTCATGTCTCCAGACTCCTCTGTCCTCTCCGGTCTTCTGTCTCCAGACTCCTCTGTCCTCTCCTGTCTCCAGACTCCTCTGTCCTCTCCTGTCTTCTCTCCCTCCAGACTCCTCTGTCCTCTCTCATGTCTCCAGACTCCTCTGTCCTCTCCTGTCTTCTCTCCCTCCAGACTCCTCTGTCCTCTCCGGTCTTCTCTGCTTCCAGACTCCTCTGTCCTCTCCGGTCTTCTCTGCTTCCAGACTCCTCTGTCCTCTCCTGTCTTCTGTCTCCAGACTCCTCTGTCCTCTCCTGTCTTCTGTCTCCAGACTCCTCTGTCCTCTCCTGTCTTCTGTCTCCAGACTCCTCTGTCCTCTCCTGTCTTCTCTGCTTCCAGACTCCTCTGTCCTCTCTGGTGACATAAGCGGAGTATAAATACAAACTGTCCACCATCCAGGACTGCGTCTCAGCTCGGCCTCTCAGAATAATGATCAGCAGACGGATCAGCAGAAGGAAACTTGGCTCCGACCCTGAGGAAAGTTATTGAGCTCAAACCCAAATCTGATCAGATACTAAAGATGGAGATGAGAGCGAGACTGCGGCAGGATGAGGAGCAGAGCCAGGGGCCACAGGCAGGTCAGACAGGGGCCCCACTACACATCATCACTCGCTTCCTCTCCACATCAGCCTGTGTACTAGCGGCTTTAGATGGAGCCTGGAATGTGATTGTATCATTCAGATCTAGGTTGCAGTCCTTAAAGTGTCACTGTCATTAAAAATTTTTTTGCAGAAATCAATAGTCCAGGCGATTTTAAGAAACTTTGTAATTGGGGTTTATTAGCCAAAAAATGAATTTTTATCATGAGAAAGCAGTTTGAAGCTCTCCCCCCTGTCTTCATTGTTCTCCTATAGAAAGAGGGAAATGAGACACCAAAACAGGACAAAAAAAAAAAAGAGTTAATTTACAACTACGTGACTCGGCTATCTCCTCTGACAGTCAGCACTGACCTCTCTGACCTCTGAATACCACTGTCACCCAGCTTCATGCCTGTAATCCTTTGTTCTCTGCTGCTAATTCCCCCCCCCCCTCCCCTCTCTATAGAACAGACAGGGTTGTGTGTGATGCAACAAGTCACAATTTCCTGATATTTTGCAGTGGATGGAAAAGAAGGGGGGGGGGGGGGACCTGGGAAAAGGCTTTTTAAATGCAGATAATGGCAGATTTGCCTAATAAACCCAATTACAAAGTTTCTTAAAATCACCGGAACTATTGTTTTCTGCAAAAAATAAATAGAAAATACGACAGTGACTCTTTAAGCGTTCCCTTTATTTTTATGAGCAGTGTATATCTCTCCTTCTCTCTCACACACAAATAAATATATATATACACACGCACACACAGATTATATATATATATAAAATGACCTTATAGAGGAGAACTTGAGGATAATTCTAAGCTTCCACTCTGGTGCAGTCAGTAAAGGATTCCTGCCCTGCAGCGCCACCTAGTGATTGACTAATGGTAGCACAACAATGCTGGATACTGCAGACTGAGAGATGGGGTTGGGGGGTTCCCTTACTTGTCCTTAGCTGACCCTGACATTACAGCATCATCTCCTGAAGCCACAGAGGCCGGACCCCTCCACCTGCCTGAGTCCAGGTGATATGTGCAGGAATAGAGTCAGCAGTGACTGTAGGGGGCAGCTTATGGGGGGACCCCCATGTCCTATTAGGGTCAATATGGTGGTAATAGGGGGGCAGGGTTCCACAGTCTCTCAGCCCAGAGTATTAGAGTAGAGTATTATTGTGATAGGATATTACTGGCATACTATTAGTCATCCTACCCGTGTATGACCCCCGGTCACCTGTGCGCTGCGGGGGGCTCTGTGCTCATCCCTGCGGGGGGCTCTGTGCTCATCCCTGCAGACGCCATAAGCTGCTCACATCTTCATGGCTGGAGCTCTGTCTCCCCCTAGAGGACAATGAAGCTGCAACACAACTGACTGAGCTGAGGGCCACAGCTGCATACGGAGTCTATGAGGGACTACATAGCATAGAAAGGAGGGAGGAGAGAAGACCCCATCTACATTGCCCATCCCCCATAGGACAAGAAGCGTAATCACTATTTAAATTATGTACAATGTATCAGTCTGGAGCTCACAGAGCATTGTCTACACTAGATACACAGCAGGACTAGCTATGTACAATGTATCAGTCTGGAGCACACAGAGCATTGTCTACACTGGATACACAGCAGGACTAGCTATGTACAATGTATCAGTCCAGGGCTCACAGAGCATTGTCCACACTGGATACAGCTGGGAGCAGGACTAGCTATGTACAATGTATCAGTCTGGAGCTCACGGAGCATTGTCTACACTGGATACAGCTGAGAGCAGGACTAGCTATGTACAATGTATCAGTCTGGAGCTCACAGAGCATTGTCTACACTGGATACAGCTGAGAGCAGGACTAGCTATGTACAATGTATCAGTCTGGAGCTCACGGAGCATTGTCTACACTGGATACAGATGAGAGCAGGACTAGCTATGTACAATGTATCAGTCTGGAGCTCACGGAGCATTGTCTACACTGGATACAGCTGGGAGCACCCCTTTGTCTACTATGGACAGAATAAGTGTAAAGCAAGTCACGTGACTATACATCTGCCC